>NC_058133.1:518646709-518719619 GCF_016433145.1 Gracilinanus agilis
CTAGCATTCAGGGGAGCCATTTGGAAGTCTCCCCAAAGGGCTTTAAAACAAACTGCATAGCCTTTGATCTAGGCATGTGTCCCAAAGAGATCCCCAAGAGGGAGAAAGATATTGATATAGCCAATCTTTTTGTGATAGTAAAGAATTGGAAATGGAGGGATATCCCTTAATTGGGGAATGGCCCAACAAGTTGTGGTTTGTGATTATCATGTAAACCTGTTGGGTTATGAGAAATAACAAGCAGGATCATTTCAGAGAAACCTGGGAAGACTTCTATGAACTAAGGCAAAGTATGAGCAGAACCAGGAGAACATTTCATAGGAACACAGCAACACTGTATGGTCAGTAGCTGTGAAGGACTCAGCTGTTCTCAGCAATTCTGTGTTTTAAGACAATCCCAAAGGACTCCTGATGAGAAAAACCATCTGCTTCCAGAGAAAGAACTGATGGACTCTGAATTCAGACCCAAACACATTTCCCTTTTTTTCCTTTGTCTTTTTGTTTGTTTGTCTGAGATTTCTCCCACAAGATGACTAATATTAGGAACAATATTTTACATGATTGCAAATGTAAAGTCTAGATCAGATCACTCCCTGTAGCTGTCCAGCAGCTCCACGAAGATTCCTAGTGGGTTGGACACTCAGAGAGGGGAACCAAGGACTGAGTGAAAATGGGTTACGGGTTAAGGACTAATGGAAAGAGAACATAAGGCGAGAATGAAGACACGCAGATATAGAAAGTTCTGGCATGAGGTAGACAGACAGCGAGTAAGCTCTGGGGTGGGAGCTTTCATGGTTAGGAGCTCTGATGGTCAAGAGCTTCCATGGTTCTCAGCTGCCATATTGCTACTTTTATTGGGGTTACAGAAGTATGGGGGGGACCCTTCAAATAATATCCAGATTCATGTATACCTGCATTGTGACACTCCCTTTCTGGAAGAGGGGGAAGGGACGGGGAGATTTCAGAGCTCACTTAGAAAAATGAATGTTAGAAATTGTTTGTACATGTTATTAGGGAACAAATAAAACATTATTCCAATGTGGCTGTGAGACATATAGGAGCTGTTTCTCTTCTAGAATGAGTAGAGTCGAGTATGGTCTTGTTCGGCCCGGTTCTGATGTCCCAAATCAGGAGCCACCCCAGATGATGTAAAAGCAAGAGGTACTGTTTGATCGCAAGCTCGAGCCTGGGTCCTGGAACGTTTGAATGGGCAGCTCAGTTAGCTTCTATCCAGTCCGAGTCCCAGCACTGGGGGGCTGCATGGGAACCGTGCTTCCTATCACCCATTCAGCAGATGTTCCCAGTTGGGGGATTTCCTGCCATGCAGTAGGTGCTGCTGTTTCTATCAGCTCTTGTACTCAGGCAGCTTCCCAGGCCTAACAGTCTGAGCCTCATTTCCTTCCAGGCTGCATTCCAGTTTTCTGAACAGTTTTTACCCAAGAAAGAGTTTCCTCCCCAATAGCTTCTTGGCCACTTTCTCAGACGCTGAGTTACTGCTGACTCTCCTTTCTTTAGCCTGTCCCATTGCTTTATCTCCCCGTGGTCTTGCCGTAGCCCAGCGAGGATGCCTGCTGATTGGTAGTCTAGGCTGAGCTCTGCTGGTGCTGTTCCCCACTCATCCTGGCTCCTTTTCATCATTTTCCTTGATAGGGTTGATCTTTTGTTTTTCCAAATGAATTTTGTGATCATTTTATTCGGCCCTCTCAGATATCCCCTTCCTCATGTCCTGAGGGAAGAAATTACAACTTTTCCTGGATTTAATTTTTTATTTAATATTCTAAGAATTCTTTTCAACCTGAAGCCCCTTCTGAGGTTTGAGTGGAAAAGCTTCTGTGGACTAAAGGGTGGAGCTGCCCCTCTCTGAGGAGAGATGCTGAGGCTGACGGGGCTGCTGTTTCCAGAAAGCCTCTATTGCCGGCGCTCTTACGAAGCATGGATTCAGCGTTTCCTGTAGAGTGTGTGAAGAAGCTGGGCCAGCCTGACCTTGGGCGTCCCCTGATGGGCTGGGAAGCAGAGTGAGCAAAGCAGCAGCCTACTGAATGGCAGGAAGACCCCTGACCCATAACGTCTGCTGGACGGCAGGAAGATTCACATAGGAGTTTGGGAAGCTCGTACAGGCCCAGGCCGAGCTCTGGACCTACATAGGAGCACGTGGTGTCGGTTCCCTTATCAAGACAAAGTGGGCTCTTCGGCAGGATCCGCTGTACGCCATGCCTCGGTTTCAAAGGAATATTGAGAAACACCCGGTTGGGAGGACCTGCTGTGCTCCTCCGGGGCCCGGGGATGGGCCCAGGGACGGTTCTTGTGAGGACTGGGGGTGTAGGAAGCTGGGTGCCCCCAGGCCAGCTGTGGAATGTCCCAGAAAGTTACTCCTGGAAGAAAAGTTGTCCTTCCACATTCCATGGAAATGGTTGCAGATGACCTGTAAGAGATTTCAGGGAAGCTGGAAAGGAGGCCAAGCACCGGCCCCAGCAAGGGCTAAATTTGTGATTTATTGATCTTTGGAGAGGACGTCTTGTACTTGTTAGAGTTTGCCCAGGAAATGTGCCCTTGGTCAGTCTGTCGTGTGTTAACACAGAAAGAAAACGCCCAACGACGATCAGTGACGGGGGCTGCATCCTCTTGGAGACGGACTTTGCCCTCCTACTTAGAAGGTAATCATCGGGGTGCTCCTGCGTAGTCTGACGTAAGATGCTCCCCCAAACTTGTCCTGGGCTTATAACTCTTTCCAAAGCTTTCTCTTCCCCCACTTTGTGTACTTTTCAGGTCACTCCTTTCCTTTTATATTCCTACTTTGCGTTACCCCATGGAGTAGGTAACTCTATTGACGTGAATAAGCAGACCTTCACCCTCACTGCCTGCATTAACCCTGACAGAGGATGAACCTGTGGAATGAGGACCCAACAGTGGGAGGCCTGAGTGCGAAATCCTTCCTCTGACCTTTGTGATTTAACCTTGTGCCCCGCGTCTACTCTCTCCGTTCTTAGGAGGTCCAGCCTCAGCACGTTGGCTTGGTCACTCGCAATCCGGCTGATCTTCCTTCTGCCAACCTCGTTGCTCCTTTCGCCGGCTGTCTGGAAAATGTTCATTTTTTACTCTGGCAGGGTGATGCTTTTTTGTTTTTCCCTGCCCATGACGAACTGGTTAAGTTAGCTAGTGAGGGCACCCCAAACCTTACCTCTTCCTTCTATAGACCTGTCTTTGCAGCCTTTAATAGGTATGTTACGGACTTCTGAAAAAACCAAACAACTATTAGAATCCAACCCCAGGGCCCTGAACCGATATAAAATACAGACACACGTAGTGGCTGGACAACTATTGGACATTTACCTCTATGTTATGTTTATGTGTTTCTGATCTGTTTGAATCTTAAGTTTTATGGTTCTGTTTGTCGGTGATCACAATGGAATTTTGGAGAAAATCTTTCTCTCTCTTTCTCATTCATTCCGGAGGAATGGGCAGGACAGACAGAGGAGTTTGAGAAATTCAGAAGAATAACATCACTAATGGATTTCTGAGTGTTTTAAACTCTAAGAGAATTTTAATTGATTAAAAGAAATCATATTCTCAGCTCTCATTAAGGCAAGAATCTACAAGATGATTTGTCTACATTTCTTCTTCCATTTTTTACTGGCCATAAGAGAGGGAACACAAAAATCACAAGACAAAAACAGGGGACAGATTTGACCCCACCACCAAATTCTATCAACAGGATAAATACAGAGATATATATTTAATTTAAATTACCAAGGATTCTAAATGTAATCTAAGAAAAATCTTATTCAGACAGAAAAGAAATGATTATGATTCTGAATTATGTACTGAAGTACAGAAGTGCAATTTAAAACTTTCTTAGCTAATCAGAACCATCAGTTCACTAAATGCTTAACTGAGAGTGGTAAAAACTTTTTGGATTGCCACAAGTTTAATCTACCTTTAATTACACTGATGTTAGCAAAAATCTCAACTTGTAAATTATTAGAACAATACCATTGACTTGTATTTTGTAATTAGAGCCCTTTAAACAGAGAATGGTTCATGAGAAAATTTTAAGCCAAAATTGAATCATCCATGCTGCCTCAGTTCAGCAAGAAATAATTTTGGAAATTCAAAAAAACAGCTCCTTTTTCTCAAAACTCACAGCCCTTTCTCTAATTCATTAGGATACATGTTTGCTAAGAATTTGAATAGGGACTGATGGCATAGTATAAATTTATTGACTACCAGTTAGAAAATGGAATTTCAGTTAATTTTAAATGTGCACAAAATTTATATTGGAGAAGTTATCTATTAAGACTTGCAGTGTGTAAAATATGGATTTAAATAATCAGATTTGCCAAAAATGCTTATCAAACTGAATTTGAGGATTGTAAAATAAGTGCAAAGTGTATAAGGATATAGTTCATGATTTAAAAGAAATATTTAATCAGATATGTAGAATTGTCTTAAGGGATAAAGAGGCAAGACTACAGGTTTTATTCTGCTTTTAGCAGGGGTCTGAAATAAAAATTGATATATATAGAAAACATTGTTAAGAGATTTTAATCAGGGACAATTTGGATGTAGTGAAATTTAAATTAATATTTATATTGGAAGTGATAAATCATCAAGGTTTTAAAATAATCATGCAAATTTTGTAAGTGCAGTAACTAAAGAGTTAAACAGATCAGAATATACAGCTGGAGAAGAAAAATGGCTACAGCCTTGGACATGTTTCAAAAATAATTTCACCCCTTCTAAATAGGCCAGGAGAGACATTGGAAGGCTGTATCTTTTAATCCAGTGACCAAGGTGGTGTTGGAGACCACCGGGAAAGGTGGTAGCAGTCAATGGGCCGAATGGATGGCAGTGTATCAAGCCATTAAACAAGAAGAAGGGGGACAGTGTCATGTGTTCACTGATTCATGGGCTGTAGCTAATGGACTGACTACCTGGATGCCCATCTGGCACGCCAAAAATTGGAATATAGATGTCAAAAGTGTAAGGGGATGTGAAATGTGGGAAGATACATGGGAATGGGCCCAGTTTACTAACATCTCAGTTTTCCATGTAGACGCCCACATGGATGTGAACTCGATGGAACGTGAGTATCATGCCCACGAGGATGGATTGGCAAAAATAGGGAAAGCCCGCATGGAGCCTGCCCCCCCCCATGGCAGTGAGGAACTTTTATCATTGGCAAGATGGCTCCACTGCAGTACACTTGGGACCCCAAGCATCTTACAGCTGGGCCTTGGCCCACATGGACTGGCTATCCCCATTTCCCTGTTAAGACAAGTGACAAATGAGTGCATACCATGTCAATTATTTAAAGAAAAAGCAATCCCAAATACAATCATTGGAGGAAATTGGGAGGGGCACCTGCCCAGATATGGCAGATAGACTACATAGGTCCTTTACCTATTAGTCAGGGATGCCAATATGCCTGAGCTTGCGTGGATGCCTATTCTGGAGTATTGATAGCATGCCCATATAAACAGGCTACCCAAAAGAATACCTGTAAAATATAAGGGGGGAAAAGGAGTTTTAGGGGTTCAATATATTAAAAAGTGGTCACCAGAGGATTGAACTATTATCAATCCTCAATGAAGAATAATCTCAAATCAAAATTGACTTTTATGTAAATTTATTTACATGAGAGAAGAGAGAGAGAAAGACACTAAGAATTTATCTCACTGATTAGTCTAACCCTCAGCTGAAGGTTAAAGGGCCTGAGGCCCAGAGGTGAATGGAGCAAACTCCACTCACAGAGTCTATAAAAGGAAGTTTCCCAATAGAAGTTCAGGAAGATTCAGTCTGTAAACTCACCAAGTGGAACAGTCTCGGTCATGAACCAGCAAAGCTCCCTCAGGTCTCCTTCACCACACCAGTTGCAACCTCAATATCCTTCCTCTTTGGAAAGGGTCACATATATGTCACTTCCAGTGCCTTCCCTTAGCATGAGTGTCCAATCACAATAAACACTTTCTCATAGAAAGCGTAGGGGGCGGTGCTTCAATTCTGATTCATTACTCACTCTAGCACACATTAGGACCTCCCAGAATTGGAAGGTGCTTTCACCTTTGGTGATTAAATCAATGAGCCTAGCAAAACATTGGTTGTGCTCTCTCTCTCTTTCTATCTCTTCTACTTGCCTCTTATCTCTAACTATTGTAGTTAGAACTTTAGGGGTACAAGATGATTTTGTCAAATGATCAATTGGGGAGACCAGTCTCCCAAATGATCACGGGGGGATTGTGATAATTGGATTAAGTCTACACTACCCATCTTTAGATTTAATCAATCACCAAAGGTAAGAACACCTCTAATTCTGGGAGGTAATCAACTGACCCGCCCTCTAGGCAGTCTAGATTGGACATGCAAATTAGGAGGGAGGAACAGGAAGTGATGCATAAGTGACCCCTGTAAAAGGAGAAGGTCCTCAGTCAACTGAGGTCTTTGGTGGAAGACAGCATCTGGTGAGGACTTCTTCTGCTTCATGGAGGAGTGTTGGAATGCTGAGACTTTGGTGGGACCTCTAACTTCTTCCCTTTGAATTGTCACGTGGGTAAGTTAGGCTGACTCTCATTCTCTTCCTTTAGCATTTCTGGAGGCTCTACCCTCAGGGAGGCCTCTCTTGACTCTCTAATTGTAAAAGGCCTTGTGTCTAGAAGCCTTGTGTAATTAACCTCTGTGCCCCTCTGCTGGGCCTCTAAATTCTTACCTGGTCCAGGCCAGAGTTTCTTTCTCTCAATTTCCCTACCTTCAGCCTTCCTAATTGTAAATAAATCACCATAAAAGTCAATTTTAACTTGAGATTATTCTTAATTGAGGATTGATAATAGTTCAATCCTCTGGCGACCACCTTTTAATATATTGAACCCATAAAACTCCTTTTTCTCCCTTACAAAGACCCTGGACATTATGACTTTATATTATGGGTCCCCTAGGCAGATTCAAAGTGATAATGGTTCCCATTTTAAGGGAGAAGAAATTACACAGTATTGCCAATAACATAATATTTAATGGATATTGCCCTATTACCCCCAAGCAGCAGGCCTTATTGAAAGACTGAATGGCCTGTTAAAAGAAAAATTAAAGAAATTGGGCCATAACTTACTAATTGGAAAATAAATTTATTTGAAGTCTTACAACAGTTGAACAATAGACCTTTAGGTAATAGTACCCCAATGTCTAGACTAATGACATCGAATCTGCAAATCAGGGCACAACAAGTACATTCAAAAGCATTAAAATGGTGGTCTACTGAACTGTTCGCATGAGTTCCCTATCCTAGAACACCTGGGCCTCTTGATATGACATATCCTAGACTGAAGATGTAGAGCTTGGGCCCCCGTAAATCGGGGCTCTTCCACACAGGAATTGGAATAGAAATACCTGAAGGTCATTTTGGCCAACTGATTACTAGCATAGATATGGCCGTTAAACAAGTTCAGGTAATGGGGGGATCGAGTATGCCAACTGATAATTCTGCCCTGCCTCAAAATAACTTGGGAAGAAACAGCAGAACCACCCTCTACTAGAGTCCTTAAAGGGAAGCTGCAACCCGCAGCTCCCTGTGCTAGGGCTAAGATATGGGTAAAAAAAAACCCACCCTAATGATGTTCCTAAGGCTGCCAAGATAATTGCAGAGGGACCCAATAACACATCACAATTTGTTACTCAGGAGATGATCAATTCTATACTATAGCACTCACTCACATGTTCCTTCGGGAATAACAGTTTTGTTTTATGGTTGTCTGGTTGCTGCTCTTGGGAGTCATCCAGTCATGGACTCCTGGAAAACATCTAATTCAACATTCAGGTTCCAGATTCTCCTTCCTTTGGGACAGCTGTTCACATGGATATTTTCCTGGTTTAAATTTCACTGCCTTAGAATCAACAACGCAACTCCTTTGGTGGAATCGGGATGAGGATGGGATGAGGATCCCTTGGCTAAAAGGAACTGCACCTGTTTCTTTTAATGTGACATCTCAAATAGCCCTTACCTGCTGCAAAGTAAATATGGCCTTAACTCCATAACAGTGGGATTTAACTCTTCTGTCCCCAAATTGTAAACGGACCTCAAGCACCACGTTGACAATGACTGTGTCCCCTCCAGCAACTACAGTGTGGTGCAAGGATTATTTATAATAGAACAGGACTTTTATGGCTTCTATATTTTAATCCACCCAGATAGGTGAGCAAGAAAAGAGTTAGAATCCCTCATTCTTGTAAGGCCACAGGCCAAAGACATCAGAAGCAATGACTGCATCTCTCAAAGAATGTAAGCGCCCAAAAGGGGGCCCGTAGGAAACATTATTTGGTAGAGCAGGAGCAGGTTTGGGTGTCGTTAATTCTGTAGACCTTGAGAGCCTTTCCAGCAGACTGCACAGTGCTGGACAGGATGTTTCTCAAGCCTTGACAATAAATGCTCATTGGTTACCCACAACGATCCTGCCCCATCAACGAACACTAGACTACTGAAAAGATTTCTTAACCCTTTTTAATTTATCTATTATAGCTACTTTAGGTATTAGTCCTGACATCCTTTTAATGTTTAACTGGACTGCCTGTTCCTTAGAAAACATATGACTTTCTGTTTAAATCAGCTTCTGCTCAAAAATATTTTTCCTTTTTTACACCCTATTTTGTTATTTGCTACTATTATACTTATATTACTGAGCATTTGTAATGTATATATGTTCATGAAAATTCACCATATGTATGCCAAATTAACCCCCCAAACTGGGACGGCCTATGCACTGTCTAATCTTAAGGCCCAATGAAAGATTCATATATGAATTTGGAAATCATCTCCAAAGTCTGGGCCAAAATCTTTGACCCTAGTTCGGAGGGCCACCCTCAACAGATCCCCTACGTTCTTACTTGGCAGTACTTGGTCTTGGATCCCCCTTTTTTGGCTACAGCCCTATGTTTTCTCAGAACCAAAGAAACCCATCCATGCCCTAGCTCTCAAAGATAAAATGGAGGGGACAGGGAAACCCCAGAGTCTCTCAGCCCCACTCATCCTGCCTGACTCTGATAGTGCTCCTCCTGATTTGCTCCACCCCCTTATGCTCCCTTGTACCCCCCTTAGACCCAGATCGGGGACAGGTGGAGGCCTCTAAAGCCATCCCACCACCAGCTCACCTCAGAGGGTGTCAGATCCCCTCACCCGAACCCAAACCCCATCTTCCACCATAGCCCTTCCTGTCCATACTGTGGGACCCCTTTCCCCAGAAGACCTCAGGTCCACCAATATTGGCCTTTCTCCTCCATTGACCTCCATAATTGGAAGACCCAGAATCCCTCTGTCTCTAACCAAACTCAGAAACTTATTGACCTCATAGAATCCATCCTTTTCACCCACAGTCCCACCTGGGGCAATTGTCAGCAGTTATTACAGGTTCTTTTATGAACGAGGAGAGGGAGCGAATCCTCTTGGAAGCCAGGCAGAATGTCCCTAGTGTGGATGGTCATCCCACTGCTCACTCATTTTGCACCACTCAGCCAGCCCCTATTTGCTTTTGAATAGTATGATGAGGACGCCCACACGACTGGTCTGATCACGTGGACACAGTCACCACAAGGTTTCAAAAACAGCCGAACCATCTTTAGTGAAGCTCTGGCCACTAACTTACGAGATTTCCGTGTTGACCACCCCCAAGTTATGCTTCTCCAGGATGTGGACAACCTCCTCCTCGCCGCCTCATCACGAGCTGAATCCAGAGGAGTTGCTGCGGTTTGGGGGATCAGTTGGAAGCTACACTGTGAGTTGTAAAAGTGAAATTAGGAAAATGCCATCTATAAGTGTATATATTTCTATGGACATGGGAAATGTATCAAACTACATTTCCCGTGATCCAACATGGTCCAACTGGTTTCCGTTTCCGGGTTTTTGGGCTTGGGAAGGCCTACGTCTTGACCCAGGGAAGAGCTTAAATCTCCTGGGTTAGGAGGGAGTGGCCTCTTTGCCAGTAGGCTCTTTTGGCCAGCAGACTCGGAGACAGTAATGGAGGCGGCAGTTTTGAATGCTTACAAGCGCGTGGTCTAATAACTTATCTATCAGCATGGCTTTAATTAAATTACTAATATATATAGTTATACCAGCCTTTATCATTTTCCATATTTATCAGAGTATAATCCCCAAAGTTCGGGCCAAGTGAAAAGGATGAACAGGACAATTAAAGAGACCTTATCTAAATTGGTCCAAGAGACTGGCATAGACTGGGTGACCCTCCTTCCCTTGGCTTTGTTCTGTACCAGAAACACTTCTGGAACACATTCTCTTACCCCTTATGAAATCCTATATGGCTCCCTTCCTCCTATCCACCCTCCCATTCCCTGAACCATTGAGGGCACCAACACTCCAGCTGAATGAAGGCCCATGTTGTTGGGGTTAGCCAAAGCCCAACAAGACCTTTGGCCTCGAGTCAAGGAGGCTTTCCAACTAAAGCTTCACACCATTCCCCCAGCTCCACCCCAGCATGAGTATAATCTGAGACATTGGGTTTGGGTAAAGAGACACCAGAAAGGTTCCCTTCAGCCCCTATGGAAGGGTCCTCATGTTGTCTTGTTTGTTACCCCTTCTGCCCTTAAGGTTGATGGCATCAGACCTTGGGGCCACCACTCCCACGTCCAAAAAGCAGAACCTCCCAATCTACAGTCCTCGGACCAGTGGTGAGTCACGCGTCATTCCACAAACCCCCTGAAACTTCATTTGACCTGGCATCATGAACCCCCTTCTGTTCCTGCTATCTCTCCTCTGGCTGATGATACCAAGCAACTGTTATCAGCCACCTGATAGCTCCTTCTCCAATCCACATCTACCCTGGCAGCGGACTCTAAGCAGTTGGGAAACTTCCACTGTTCTCTGGACTGTTATCTCCTCTGCAGCTCCATCTTTTAAGGTCTCCCCCTGTGACCTCCTCCCAATCTCAAGGACTTGTCCTAAGAACACCCCTGGAAACCCCCGCTGGCTCCCCACTTATGATCAGTTTTATGCATGTCCTTCTTCTAACCTGGGAAAATCATACTGCAATAGCCCAGGCCATTACTACTGTGCTCACTGGGACTGTGTGACCCTCACAACTGAAGAATGGTCCCTTAACAGACCAGACCTCTTCCTCTCCCTCTCACGTGGCCCCCCTGGTTGCTAAACATGACAGGGGATGAGGGATGCCTTAGTAGAAGGGAACCATGGGCCATGGACCCGCTGCTCTTATCTCAACCTTACAGCTGGGCCCCACAGGATATGGGTTGGATCTTGGGTCGTACGTGGGGAATAAGGGCATATATAAATGGAGCTGATCCAGTGGGGCTTTTCCTTATAAACAAGGAGGCTGATCTCCCCTCTGCTCCCATAGGCCCCCATAAAGCTTTAAATCCCCAGCAGACCCCTCCAGACACCATCATACCCATCCCCCTACCTACCCAGGACCTTAGCTCCTCTGCTCCTCTCCCGATCCAAGACCCATACCCCCTATGGCCCATGTTACAAGCCTCCTACCTCTCACTGAACCTATCCTTTTCCAACCTTACTGAAAGCTGCTGGCTCTGCCTAGATGCCAGACCCCCATACAATGATGCTCTAGCACTGAATACTTCCTACAATACTTCCAAGGAGGCGAAACCCCACCCCCTCTGAGTGTGACTGGAATGACAGGAAGACGGGCCTCACTTTGCAATCCATCTCGTGGACTGGCCACTTTATAGGGAACACCTCCAAACCCCAAGCCTAGCTATGGGATAGAATCTCCTCAAGTACAGACAATTTTCTATATTCCCCCTAACGGAGCAAGGTGGCTATGCTCCACCACTGGGCTAACACCCTGTGTCGCCCAGACCACCCTGTCCTCCACAAACGAAATGTGTCTCCTCGTCACAGTCCTACCCTGCATCCTCTTCCACCCTGGGAAGGACCTTTACTGCTACTGGGAAACTCGCTCCCCGCCATCCATCATGATAAAGAGGGAGCCTATCATGGCCATCTTTGGTCTAGCGGGTATAGGAACAGGTATAGCCACCCTGACACTTCATCATCAAAGTCTTTCTGCTCTCAGGGCTGCAGTGGATGAGGATTTAGCCAGAACAGAGACCTCCATCCCCCACCTTGAAAAATCCCTTACCTCCCTGTCTGAAGTAGCTCTCCAGAATCGCAGGGGCCTGGACCTCCTTTTTCTCCAACAAGGAGGCCTCTGTGCAGCACTTGGAGAGAAATGCTGCTTCTATTCAGACCACCCAGGGGTCTTGCAGGAATCCATGACCAAACTCAGAGAAAGCCTCGCCTATCGACAACGAGAGAGAGAGAGAGAGAGAGAGAGAGAGAGAGAGAGAGAGAGAGAGAGAGAATCCCAGGTGGGGTGGTTTGAGCACATCTTCTACCAATCTCCTTGGCTCACGAGCCTCATCTCCACCCTATTAGACCCCCTTCTCATTCTTCTCCTTCTTCTAACCTTTGGCCCTTGTATTTTCAACCATTTAGTGGCTTTTGTGAAAGAACGTATTAGCACTGTACAACTTATGGTCCTGAAACAGCAATATCAATCCCTTTCTGTCCCCCCCAGAAACTCCTTATGATGATGCTAACACTTCTGTTTGAGGATGATTCCTCAAAGGTTCATTAAAAGAAGTGGGGAATGATAGGCCTGGGAAGCAGAGCTGATAAAAACAGCAACACCTAATGAATGGCAGAAAGACCCCCAACCGGTAACATCTGCTGGATGGCAGGAAGACCCCCAACCAGTAACATCTGTTGAATGAATGATAGGAAGAATGTGTAAACATCCAACCCCCCCCCCACGCCCTCCCCCCAGGAACTCAACCTATATAAACTGGCCAAGTCTCTCATTCAAACGTTCCATTTGCCTTGGAGGTGGTGGGACCCAAGCTTAAGCTTGCAATAAAGCAGAGTGCCTCTTGCTCTTACATTATCTGCTGTGCCTCTTGATTTGGGAAATCATAACCGAGCTGAACACTACTGAGCTGATTCCCTCTTGTGAAGGAAGTGAGAGGTTTGGGGCAGCAAGAGGTGAATTGTGGAAACTCTCTCCATCTTGTGACCTCAGTGCTGAAGCTGACTCTGTTCTCTTCTGTTCAGTTGTGTGCCTTGTCCAAATTCTGTCTTGTGAGTAACATTTACTCAACTGGGTGGATTTGGAGGAAGCTGATTATATTATTTGAACCTAATGCTGCCTGGCTAGAAAACTGGATCACCTATACCTGCTCTTTAGAGACCCTCACCAAAGGCCCATGCATGATTAGATGGACCAGAAACACAGTCAGATCCTGAGACTGATGGAAGGAGTTTTCTCCTACTTGTATGTCTCAGGCATTTACTATGTCTTATCTGAGAATTGGGCCTATATTGGTCAATTGGATATTTTTCCATGTTTCCATGTAACACAGACATTGTGTTCCACCCAGGTGGTGGGCAATGAGGAGCAGCACTGCGGTACCTTCCTGCACATGCTGACTTTGTGTATCTGCAGACACTGCTATGGAGGGGAGCCCTTGGAGCAGCCCTGGTCCTCTCCCCTCCCTAAGCAAGGCTGCCTTTTCTCTGCCCACATCTTATCCAGTCTCCCATCTGCTTGCTAGAATGGCTTTGGGGTGCAGACACCGAGCTTCCTCTCCACACAGGAATTGTGCCATGTTCTGAGGAAATAAGGACTAGTCAAAGCAGTCTCTGCAATGGCAAGAAGTAACTGGCCCCTCCCCTATTTGCCCAGAGCCTGCCCAGCTGTCAAGCACTGGTCTGACTCCAGGCTAACTCCCTATCAGTATTACATGAGTTAATGTGATTTCACGGGGCTAGGGATGATTTTTTCATAGTCACAGACATGAATATATATTTAGTCAGTTAAGGGGATGGACTAATGTACATATAATTAGGAGAAATTAGGGTTAGACTACTAGATGAATCCATTCTTTCTTTTTAGGTTAAACTTTCACTTGTCATATTCCTTCCCAGAATCACAGCTAAGGGCTTGTACCCTTGGCCTGATCCTTTAAGCATCCCCTGATGGAGAAGTGCAGGTAAGTGGGAAGACCCTGGTTCTTTTAAGAGCTCCTCCAGGCTTGTCATTTCCTTTCTGTGACCCATCCTCAGGAGGTCTAGACTAGGGTCTAGCAACTTTGTCTAAACCGGGCTGAACTATCTCTTGTCTCCTCCATTGTTGAGTGTTGCTCCATTAAATAGCTCTAAGATGGTGGGGAACAGATCAGATGCATTTTGTCCACTCTGTTTCTTTCTGGCAATGAGTGTCAAAGGAGCTCTGACCACTTGATCCACCAATGGGAATGTATATTCTGGACAATGTCATCTGGACCATCTGGGACAGAAGGGCAGAGTGTGAGGAAGGTCTGGGATTCTTTTTGGAAATATTTTATTTTCTCCAATGAAATATGGACCATTTTTTGTCAAGGGTTTTTCAGGAAGACATGATTTCTGGGGATTCTCTTCTCCTGGGGTGGGGCTGTGCTGCCACCATCCATTGGTTATGATCCACACCCCTGCCCTACCAACTCCCTTTAATAGTTCTGTGTTTTTTCAAGTTTAACAACAATCTAACCATACTGAATGTCTTTTGATTATCCCTTTCCTGTTTGCCTTTTTATGTTTCTCTTGAGTCTTGGATTTGAGAGTCAGATTATCCATTCAGCTCTGGGCTTTTCATCAGGAAGGTTTAAAAGTCTTCTATTTCACTGAATACTCATTATTCCCCAAAAAGGATTATACTCAGTTTTCCAGCCCAGAAGATTCTATGTGGAAATCCTGGGTCCTTTGCTCTCTGCAATATCACATTCCAGGCTTTCCAGTCCTTTCATGGAGAAGCTGATGAATCTTGCATTATTTTAACTGTGGCTCCATGACATGGGAATTGTTTCTCTTTGACTGTTTCTGGTATTTTCTCCTTGCCCTTTGTGGGATCCATATTGCTGAGAGGGGTTGAGGCTGCAGCATAGAATTCCATAATGCCCCCCTCTCTCAGAGTTCATCCTGGAATTGGGCTAGAATGCTCCTGGGAGTTATCTTTGGGATCTCTTTCAGGATTCACCCTCTGTTTCTCAAATATCAGGACAATTTTTTTTGTTGATTCTTTGAAAGATGGTGTCTGAGCATTTTTTTTATCCTGGTTTTCCAGCCATGCAATAATTCCTAGTTTCTCTCTCCTTTGTTCCACATTGGCTGCTTTTCCAATGAGATCTAGCTCAATTTTCCTCCATTTGGCCATTCTCTGATCTTTGGTTGTTTTCTGGAGTTTCCTTACCCCGAAGGCTTTCCCTTCCATTTGCCCAATGATAATTCTAATGACTAAGTCACCCTCCAAGGAACAGCCCTGTCTCTGCCTTCCCCTCCCAGTTCTGAGCTGTTCTGCCTGACCTATTGGGCCCTCTTCAGACAGGTATACTCTGATGCCTGCAGGGGTAGTTGGGTGGCCTTCTAGGCTTCATCTCTCCGTTCTGGACTCTCTCTGGGTGGCTGCCAGAGCCAGAAGGCCATGTTCAATATCCTGCAGATGGGACACTGGCCAGGGGCAGTCTGCAAGCTTAGCCTCCATCCTGATGGTCTTGCTGGGGTCAGAACAGAGAGAAAGAGACAGGTGAGGGGGCAGCTGGGTAGCTCAGTGGATTGAGATTCAGGCATAGAGAGGGGAGGTCCTAGGTTCAAATCTGGCCTCAGGCACTTCCCAGCTATGTGACCTTGGGCAAGTCACTTGATCCCTCATGGCCCACCCTTACCACTCTTTCACCAAGGAGCCAATACACAGAGGTTAAGGGTTTAAAAAAATTTTAAAAAAAAGAAAGAAAAAAGAGACAAGTGAGCAGGTGACAGGGGAGAGAGGAACCAAGAGGGAGGAAGGAAATGGGACCCAGGAAAAGGGGGAATGTGAAGTGGAATTTTGGGGAAGGGGCACCCCCAGAAATTGCATTAAATTGCCTAATAGGGGAAGGGCAGTCTTTGAACTGGGGATTTGGCAAACTATTAGGAAGAGTTTGCTCCCCTAAGAGTCTGTGAATGAGATGTGGCATAGCTAGGAAATGAATGTGGCATCCCAAGTTGGGGAGTTGTGAGGACACCAGCCAGAAAGAGACGAAACGAATGACCTTGAATGAGTGAATGATGGGGACCAAACCTGATTTTAATTTGTCAAGACTCTGACTAAAATACTGTCTAAATTCCCTGTCCCCAAACCCCTAGGGGGTAAAGAGGACCCATTAGGTTTCCTTGTTGAGATTTTGCAAGATTGAAATGCCTTGGCTAGATCATCAGAAAATTTGGGCTGGGAAGCCCAGGGGTGAGCTACTCATTTTTTCTGGTTTTCAAGATATCTCAGACAAGACACAGTGAAGGACCTAGTGAATCTGGGAGTCAGTGAATCAGGGAAAACTTAACTTGCAAGACGTGTGGAGCTGGAAAGCCTTAGGATTGAGCAGCTAACTCCTGCCTTCAGGAATTTAACAGCATTCTAGACATCTTGATTTTGAAGCAGGTAAAAGATCCAAAATGTGTCAGGAAGGTCCTAAAAGCCACAAGCAGGCTGAGTTGAAGAAATTATCCGAGTTACCTAGAGAAAGCAAATTGGAATGACCTGCCAAAGTACAGGAATAAATAAATGATTTTTCTGTTGTATCAATAAATGGCCATTATTACAAAAAAACCTAAGCCCCATGTCTCCTCCTGCAAATCTGGGAGTGGTGGGGTCAGAGATGAACAGACTCAAAATGGTGCAAGTGTGCATGTGTGTGAAAGGGACCGTGGTAGTGCCTGAAACATGAAACAAAATTTATTTAACTGTCTTTGCAATTCTTTGCCTTCATATGGTTTATACATTAATTCTGTCTGTCATTCCCAACATTCCTGAAAACCAGGGATGTTTGGAGGACAAGAGAGTGGGTTAAGATGTTCTGTGTCTGAAAATTGTCTCTCAGGTTCATGGGATTACAGGAAGCTGTTGTCAGTGTTTGGAGCAGCTAAGAACATTTCCCCTCATCTCCCAGGGCACCAAATCATGAATTAATCAAGTGAATTATAGAAAGACAGATTTTGAGAGAAGTTAAACTATCTGCAGGTTTCTTCACCCTTTCTGAGCTCAAGAAAAGGAGAATGAGTTTGGAGACAAGAAAATAATACTGCAGTTGAAGTTGAGTTTCTAGGCAAGGTATATGAGTCTCCTAAGTCAGTCTGTAATTGTTCTCATTGGAATTCAAGAGCTATTTCATTTCCTCACTACAAAAAAAAGAACTGGGGAGCATCATGAAAGTCTGTAAGGACTAAAATAATGAGAAAAAGAATAAAGAAAATACAGAATTAGTATAGGAAAATTAAAGGGGAAAGCATTTTATCTGTAAACTTGTAAGGCTTTAAGAAGTCATTAGGGTGGATGAAGTAATCAGCCCAGTAAAAACCAAAGCTTGTTTAGGTGATGGAATTTCCAGATAATGGGATTGGACTACTGAGGACCAAATTATAAAATGAAAGTGTGACCACATTCCATATCCCAAACAATCAAGTGAGACAGTCATGGAAGGTAGGTCTTGTAAAACCATTGTAAAAGGGGACAGCCAGTTTGAATTGTCCACAGTTGGAGTTTGGATCTTAGGCTACTTATGGGTTCCTAAACCATCCTAATCTGTATTAAAGCCTGCCTTCCAAAGGATTTCAGCAGGAACATCTTAAAGGTCTCTACAAGTAACTTGGAACAAAGGGAGCAAGTTCCCTGAGAAGACCCATCCACAAACTGTCTGGAGATGATTTCTGAGATGGGTCTGTTGGCTCTAAGCATAAGGAAGACTAATGTTTAATGAGTGTTTTAAATTGCTATTGTACTGATTTCTTCTTTTTCTATCAGGGACTTTGCTAATGATTCCTTGCTTAAATACTCTGCTTTGTAGAAGTTACTTAAAGAAGAGTTGAGAATATGCAGATAATAGTTAAACAAATTATGTTCATCAGAAGAGTGGGATTTTTAGGCTCTGGGGGTCAAGATTTAGACCTCAGGGCAAAGTCAGGAGAAATTGATGATGGATGGAATAAGAGGAGGCCAGTTAGAAAATAGAGGAAGGAAGATGATGAGGCCTGGGAGTTCTCTCACAAATCTGGGGAGGACAAAATAGGCCAGTGGCTTCCCTGTCTAGAAACCTGAATCCGGTAACTAGAGATTGGCTGCCACTGACACCTTGGGGGAGGAGAGCAGAGCTGAGCTTTGGGGGAATTCTGACAGGGAATGCTCCCCATGGAGCTGCCATTCTTGATGGGGATGAGTCTGCCCTGTAGAAGGAGGGGGGCTTCCGAATGCACCTTCAGCCCAAACTTGGGAATTACTGAAGTAAGCCCTGAAGTTAGTAAGGGAAAGAGGGGGACTCTCTGGCTTTAACTCTTTCCTCTCTTCAGAAAAAGGTCTCCTGGATAGCTGAAACCTCAGAAGGACCCACAGCCCCAGAGGGTGACATTCAAGGGGCACTGAGGGCTGGTGAGGAGACCGGACTGATTATATTGGGACTGAGGAGGTGGGGGCAGGGTGGGGATGGGTTTGGGTTTGAAGGGACTTTGCTTTTGATTTCTCTGCTTGCTACAAATTAGGTGAGGGCCCTGGCAGATGTAGCCTTAAGAGGGAGACCCCAAAAGATCTGCTCTGGAGAAGGATGAAGAGCTGAGGGGGAGGAGGGAGGAGGATGCTTTGAGCTAGATGGAGGAGAGAAGACTGGCTGTGGCTAATGGTGTGAGTACAACACAGATTGGGAAGGTAGAAAGGAGGGAATTGTGAGGAGCCTCTCTGTGCGCTGCCCTCGGGATATGTTCTCCACCAGCCCATGGCCAAGCCAGGTGCTGGCTCCTAACAGGCGGACCATCCAGGGATACTCACAACCGGGAGCCCCTGCTTCTGCCTGGCTGTGCCCCTGAGCGTGTGCCAGCAGCCACAGCTGGGAAAGTCTGTGCTCAGACCATCAGGTAACCAAACGGAGCTTCTCAGCTAAAGATCTCCCTGTTAATGTCGGGGTTGTGGTAAGACTTTAGCCAGCAGTTTGGGCTCCCCAGTTTCTGGAGGTGAGACAGGGAAGGAGGTGGAGAAGGGGGGCTTGTGGTTAAAGCCCATAAAAGGCGAGCTTCCACCAGAAGAGGGGCCGTTTGCCTGATGGTTGCAGGTGGCAACTCTTTCATCAAAGAGAAATCCACTGACTTTTCTGCTCCTGAAGTCCGACTGTGAACTTTCCTTGTGAGGAGGGGACCGGACCTCCTCCAGGGGGGATCTCCACCCCTGTTCCACACAGGCCTTTGATTGCTTTGGGCGTTTCCTCTCCCCAGAGTCCTTCCCTTCCATTAGCCCAATTGGAATTCCAAAGTCAGAGGCACCCTCCAAGGAGCAGCCTTCTCTCCGCCTCCCCTCAGGCAGCTCCACTCTCATGCCTGCAGGAGCGGTTCGGTGGCCTTCCAGCCTTCATCTCCCCGTTCTGGATTCTCTCTGGGTGACTGCCAGAGCCAGGAGGCCATGTTCCATCTCCTGCAGAGGGGACACTGGCCGGGGGCGGTCTGCAAGCTTGGCCTCCAGCCTGATGGGCTTGCTGGGATCAGAGCAGAGAGAAGAGAGAAGTGAGCAGGGGAGGGAGGAGCCAAGAGGGAGGAAGCGATTGGGGCCGGGAGAGGGAGGGAAATGGGGGGAGGCTGGATCTGGGGCACAGCAAGGGCCCAACCGAGGCCGGGTGTCCGGAGTCTTTCAGTCTGGGCTGGGGCAGAGAGTAAGTGAGAAGCGAACAAGTGGAATCCCGAGGAAGCCATTCCCAGCAGGGAGTCCAGGTTCCCGGCCTCAGGCTGAGGGGTGAAGAAGTGTCAGAGCAGACAGCGCCAGGGCGGGTACAATGCAGGGAAGCCCCTCCTCCCTTCCACCCATTGGAGAACAGAAATAGGCCCCGCCCAACGGTATCTCCGCCCTCCTCCACAGCTGGACCTTGCCTGCAGGGGGCGGGCTTCCTCCTCACCTTTACTCGCCTGAATAAGGTGGGAGTGAGGAGGGGGTGACAGGCAGCGCCCAAGGGATGCCGCCGCCTCCCCCCTCCCCACCTCCCTGGAGAGCTGTCTAAGACCTCGGTATGTTCCCAAGGGCTCCAGACCGCCACGGGCCCAGGGACTCCTTCCTGGCCAAGATCTCCTCCGCGGCCGGAATCCATTCAGCGGATCCATTCCTAGTCTCAGCTGCGGGACAACCTGGGCGGGAGAAATATGCTGGTTTCGCCTGAGACCCGGGCTGGGGGCGGGAGGGGGGGGGGGTCGTTCTTCGGTCTTCTCCCTGTAGCTCTTTTCTCGCTGCTCGGCTGGCTTTGGGGGCTCTCGGGAGCCTGGCCCCGCCCACATTCTTTCTTTTCCCCCATTTTCTGCGGAGGCGGGAGGGAGGGGGCGAAGAGAATCTTTTTGCGGACAACAAACACAGCTTGGACCTAAGGGCCCAGGAGTTCCCGGCTCCCGTTTTACTTCCTCTCAACACTAACATTCCCGGAGCCCTCAAAATAGGGGAACTCTGAGGCTGCAGGCCCTGGAATCCAGGCTCTGGGGAAAGAGGTGGGACCAGACGGAGGGGGCTGGGCCGGGCGAGGGCGGGGTCAGCACTTCACTGGGCGGGGCTACACCCGCCATAAAGGGAAGGGAGGGTGGGGCCCGGCCCCAGGACATCCTGTGGCGCAGAGGCCTCTGGGAAATAGGAAGTCAGGGGAATGTCAGGCCTCACTTCTTACTCCGCTACAGACTCCAAACCGCTTTTCCCTCCGGCCCCCGGCAGAGTCCTGCTGCCAGCCAAGAGGTAGGAGTTTGGGAACTGGTGGAAAGGGGGCGGCGGTCCCCGAGGCTGGAGGCCCGACGTGGAAGAGGCTCCGAGGGAGATGGAGCGCGTGGCTCCGGGAGCGGAATTGAACGGGAGTGGGAAGCCAGGGAGCGAGGAAGTTGCCGGAGCGGCCGTCCTGTTCCCGGGGTTCGAGCCGGAGCGCCCCGCAGTGTGGACCCAAGTGTGGGCGGGGACGGGGCCTCCTTTGGTTGCCTTTTGGGAGAGGGACCGACTCCTGCCCCGAAGTCTGGAGCTTCTGGAGTCGTCCTGCGGCTCCGGAACTGGGCAGATTCGGTACCAGCCCGGGACGCGGCTGTCCCTCCTGTAATTGTGAACTTGTGGCCGCTTTAGGCTCCGGGAATTGAGGTCGCGCCTGCAGGCTCCGCTCCGGGACCTTTTTTCCACCCGAAGGAGATAGAATTTCACGCACCCCGCGAGGCCCCGGGAGCCCCGTTTCCCTGCCCGAGGACGCCCCTTGGCCCCGGACACCCAGAGCCCGGCTCCCCGCTCTCACTTCTTCCGGAGCCCCCAGACCCCTGGCGGGCGGCCCAATCCGAGGCAGGATTCGCGCTCTGAGCCTCAGGCTTGTAGTATATGTTTGACTTCGTTCTCTGCATATTTGGGGAATGAGACCTTCTTAGAGACGTCGGTTGTTCCACGGCCCCACTTTGGGGCTTCCCTCCTCCTCCTGGTTGCACTGGCTGTGTCTGTGCTCAGCCCTTTTGTTTTAATATGGTCAAAGTTATTCATTTGACATCTGAGACCTTCTCTGTGCCTCGTGTGGTCATCAATTCTAACCTCCCCAGACGGCACCGGGAGCCTGCTCTGTGTCCCCTCATTTACTGAGATCCCCCTTTATACGGAAATCCGGGACCCGCTTTGTCCTTCCCTTGGGGCAGGCCGAGAGAGCGCCCCCTCGTGCCCACTTTCTGCTGGGCTGTTTCCCAGTTTTTCCAGCAGTGCTTGTCACATGGTGACAATCCCCCAAGCTGGAGTCTTTGGCTTCATCTATCACCAGCTTGTGAGGCCATTTACCCCCAGTCTGTTCCATTGGTCCTCCTGCTATTTCTCAGCCAGGACCACTTTGCTTGGATGGTCGCTGCTTCCTGGGACAGTTTAGGAGCTGCTCCTGTTTTGCCACCATCCTTGAGGGTTTTTCATTAGTTCCCTTAATATTCTGGGTCTTTTGTTCTTCCAGACAAACTTTGTGATTTCTTCTGGTTCTATAAAAGAGTTTTTGGTCAGTGTGATTGGTACGGCCCTGAATAAGCAAATTAACTTAGGTCGGATTGCCCTTTTTATTATGTTAGCTCTGCCTACCCATGAGCAATGGATATTTTCACAGATGTGGAGATTTGACTTTTTATGTGTGAAAAGTGTTTTGTAATTGTTTTAAACATATAATTCCTGTGTTTGTCTTGGCAAAGATTTCCTATTGTCTAGAATATTTTAAATGGAATCTCTCTTTCATGCTCTTGCTGTTGGACTTCCTTGTTAAACTATAGAAATGCTGATGAATTATGTGGATTTATTTTGTATCCTGTATTTTTGCTCGTTATTCTTTTAACTAGTTTTTTAGTTGATTCTCCAAATATGCCATTCTATCATCTCTAAAGACTGATGGTTTAGTTTCCTCATTGTCTACTTTAACTGCTTCCATTCCTTTTTCTTCACTAATAGCTAAAGTTAGCATTTCTAGTACAATATTAGATAATAGTGCTGATAATGAGCAAATTTACCTCCCTCCTGATCTCATTGGGAAGTCTTCTAACTTATCCCCATTGCAGATGATACCTGTTGATGGTTTTAAATATATAGTGTTCATTATGTTGAGGAAAGGTCCTTTTATACCTCTGCTTGCTAGTGTTTTTAATAAGAATAACTTGTATTGTGTCAAAGGCTTTTTCTGCATCTATTGAGATAATGATGTGATGTCTGTTAGTTTGATTATTGAGAGGGTCCATTATGCTGGTGGTTTTCCTAACATTAAATCAGTCTTGCATTCCTGACATGAATGTCACCGGGTCATAGGGAATAATGCTTGTGACATATTGCTGTAGTCTCTTTGGTAGTATTTTATTTAAGATTTTTGCATCAACATTCATTAAGGAAATTGCATGCCCAATTCATTGAACTGCTTTTTCTGTGTTTTATTGATATAAGCATTCAGGGATATACATTTGCCTTCCTGTAGTATGTTATCTGTTTTCTGTCATTCTCTTTAATGAAATCATTCATTATTTAATCCATCCTTTTTTTAGTTAGATTGTTTCATTTCCAGTTGATTTTAATTTGTGATATGAAAAGGATGCATTTAGCACTTCTGCTTTTCTGCATTTGATTTTGAAGTTTTTATACCTTAGTACCTGGTCACTTTTTGTATATGTACCATTGGCTGATGTAAAAAAAGTATTTTTTTTTATCCACATTCAAATTTCTCCATTGATGGGTCAGCTAAATGGCTCAGTGGATTGAGAGCCAAGCCTAGAGACAATTTTCTCCATTGATTTATTGAATCTAACTTTTCTAGGATTTCATTCACTTCCATTACTTCTTTCTTGCTTATTTTTTTTTTATCAGATTTATCTAGTTCTGAAAGGGGAAAGTTGAGGACTCCCATTAGTACAGTTTTACTGTCTATTTCCTTCTTAAACTCCCTTCATTTCTCCTTTAAAAATTTGGAAAGTTGCAGGATACAAAAGAAACCCACATAAATCATCAGCATTTCTATAAATTTCTAACACATCTCAGCAGCAGGAGTTAGAAAGAGGAATTCCATTTAAAATCACCCTAGATGATATAAAATACTTAGGAATCTATCTGCCAAGACAAAAACAGGAATTAAAGGAAAACAACTACAAAACACTTTCCACACAATTAAAACCAGATCTAAACAATTGGAGGGATGGCCAGAGAAAATTCCTGGGATCCAAGAGGTGGAGGTCCCTGTTCTTGGGACATCCAGGCTGATATGGCTGGCTTCTGGAGTGTGTATCAGGGAGGAAGGTGCAAGAGGTGCCAGGGCAGGAGGGGGAGAGGCCATGAGGGGTTTGGAGGCCGAATAGCATTTGGTGTTTGGAAGTTTAGAGGTTAAACCTAGGAGCTTGACAAAAGATAGGAGAGAAGTTTAACAGACTTTTGTTTAATTGACAAAAAATAGGGAAGATTGAAAGAGGGAGACAGAGACAGAGTGTCAGAGACAGAGTCAGAGATTTAACTCTCTGCCCTAGTACTACCTAAAACCTACTTAAATCTTCTATCAACCTATAAACTACCTAAAAACTGTCCTTTGAGAGAGTCTTACTACTAACTCTTCAGCCTCACTAACCAGGCCCAACCTATACTATTTATATCTATATTCTAACTCACGCTCTCCACCATGCACAGCTCCCCACCCCCACACTCTCATAGCAGCCCCCTCCCCTCAGGAAACCTTAGAGCAAAAGGCCCCTCCTCACACCTGGGCTTGCTTTGACCTCTCCCTGTCCAACTGCCCTTCTTCCATTACTTCCTCTCTCAGAGCAGTCTCTATTTCCTGTTCCTGTGGGCTGGTCTCCAGGATAACAGAACCTCTTCTCTTTGGGCCTGGCTTTCTGTCCACGGAGCCAGCCAGCTTTTTCCTCAGTTAAGTCACTGCAAGGGATTAAGAATTGAGGGCAGGCCTGGCCCTGGGTGACACCTGTGGCCTTTCATCCCATGTAGAACCCTGTGGGGCAGCCTCGGGCCTGGGAAGAGGAGGGAAAACCTCTGCCCCTCTGGGTCCCTTTTCCCTCCCCAGCTCAGGGTGCAGAGGCCCAGGGCCTGGCCCAGGAGGGATGGGGCTGATCCAGATCCTGAGCTGAGAGGGAGATCAGGGCAGCTTTCTTCTCAGGATCCACCAAGAGTCATTGGCCCAGAGAGTGAACCCAAAGGCAGAGAGGAAGATGGGCTTTTCTACCCTGGGGAAAGAGGGGAGGGATTGCCTTTGGGGCTCCAGGCCATCTCCTGCTGCTCAGAAAGGCTGAGAAGTCAGACATTCCCTGGGCCAAGGGAGTCCTGTCAGGAAGAGCTTTGACTCAAGCTCCATTCAGGGGACCATAAAGTGGGGGGAAGGTTTGAGGAGGAGGCAGGACCCTGAGTGGGGAGACAAGGCTGGGAAAAGATGGAGGAGCTTCACTATATGGACTCACTCAGGCTACTTTGATGTCCCTACAGGGAGCCTGAAGTCCGAGGAATGGCCTTTGAGAGGGACAGACTCCCAGGCCAGGTAAGTGCATTCCAGCCCCAGAGAGGAGCCCCATCAGCCAGGGAGGCCCATCTCATAAGACACAAGATGGGCTGGGAAGCTGCTCCCTCCTTCCTGCTGGGCCATTTCTGTCCCCACATGCAGGGCAGGAGGAAGAGGATTTCCCAGCTCTCTTCTACGGGTTTGTGAGTGATTCCTTGTCCGTTGGGCAGGGCAGACCTCAACAGCTCCCCCATGGCACTGCCTGCCATGTTGGATTTCTCCCTGGGCACAGGTGAGGGGAGAGGATGACCATTGAGTCTTCCTTCTGTGCTGTCCGAGGATTCTTTGTGCTCCCTGCTTTCCTAGAGAGAGAGAGAGACACACACACAGACAGACAGACAGACTGACACACACACACACACACACACACACACACACACACACACACACACACACACGTTCCCTCTTNCACACACACACACACACACACACACACACACACACACACACACACACCAGCCTGTTCCCTCTTGATTCTTGTCTGGCCAGGCCTGGAGCAGAGCCCGAGAGTGTCCCCTGCTCTGTGTCGTCATCCTCAGACAAGAGATTGTCCTCCTGGTGCTGTTCACTGGCTTCTGCCTCAAAGTCCTCCCAGTCTTCCAGGTCTCTCCGGCTCCTCCCTCTTTCCCACTTCTCAGGCCAAGCCAGCCAGTTTGGAGCAACATCCTAGTCTGTGCCTGGCACAAAGAATGGGAGAAACCATCAGTCACCCTCCAGGCCCCCCACAGTCTGACTGAGGACACTCACCAGCAGCCATGTCCAAACCAGCTCTGTGGGGCCTTGATGGACGGAGGCCCTCTGGGAGGGAAGGCTCTAAGGGTTCTGGGGACCCCAGAAATGAGACTCAAAGGAAACTCAGAGGCCAGAGGCAGGAGGGAGAACCTTCCCTGCAGGGAGACAGACAGCCCCTGGAAAGGCCCAGAATTAGAGCATGGAAGGTCTTGGCCAAGGCTCAGCCAGGAGGCCAGTGTTCCTGGGTCAGAGGAGGAGAGAGGAAGGGGCTGGAAGGTCAGTATATGCCATTGGAGCCTGTTGTGGGAATGGTCAGGGTCCTTCTAGTGATAGCAAGAATCAGGCAGTTGGGGAGGCCCCCAGAGAGCTCCCCTGTAGCTTTTGTATTCACTCCAGAGTGTGACCCCACCACTGCCCTTCTGCTGCTGACCTTCCTGACCCAGAGAGAGTCTGAGGAGTTTGGGGGGAGCCCCAGGAAGGGCCTCACACAGAAATGGGACCTTTTTCTCAGAAGAGGAGCTTCAAGTGTTCTTGAGCAGAGCTGTTTGTAGCAGAGCCAGGAGCTGGATATGGACCTTCTGTGTTCAGTAGTATTCCATCATGGTCTAGACCTTATCTTTTTGGACAGGCTGAAGGGAAAGAGGAGAGTTTCTGGGAGGCCTGAGAGATTTCATTTTATATGTGGGTTAGGGAAGACATTGAGGGAGACATTGAGCATCAAGCTTAATGGCAAAGAATGGGATACAGATAGACTGGAGTGCTCTATAGCCTCCTATAGCTCCTCTATAGCAATCTGCATGATAACCTTCTGAAGCTAATGTTTTTATTCTGATTATTTCACACTTGGGGAAACTGAGGCAAACAGAGATTAAGTCACTTTTCAGAGTCACATAGTATATAAGGGTCTGAGGTGGGGTTGGAAATCAGATTTTTATGAATTTCTTCCATTGTTTAACCACTAAATTGCCTTTTTGTGCCCATTTTTCCACAATCCCCTCCAACTCCCAATTGTTTCCCAATTTTTTTCTTTTGGCATTTTTCAGAGTATGAGATGAAGCCTCAGCCCTGTTTTGGTTCCCCTTTCTCTTGTGTGGTGACTTAGACCATTCTCCATGTGACTGTGAATTCTCGGTATTTCTAAGGAAAACTCTTTGTTCAGATCCTTTGACTATCTACTGGAGAATGGCTCTTGGTCCTGGTTTTACTCTTCCTTATCAGACCCATTTCAGAGAAACTGGATCCCAAAGTTGTTCTCATTCACCCAATTTCTTTGTTATCCTGAGTGCATGAATGTTGTCTGTGAGAACTTTTTCAGTAGCAAGTTATCAAATTAAAATGTTTTTTGATCATTTCCTCTATCTCGAATTCCATTAAGAAATTGTGTCCTAGAACTGCAAAGTAAAATAACTCAGAGGCACCATCTCACACCTGTCAATTAAGACAGAAAAAGAAAATCAATTCAGAGATATGTGAAAACTGGGACACTCATACACTGTTGGTGGAGTTCTGAATTGACCTACTACCATTCAGGTTATCCATTTGGACTCTGCCCAAAAGGTTTTAAAAAAAACTGCCATACCCTTTAATCTGGGTATGTGTCACAAAGAGATGCCCAAGGCAGTTAAAGATATTGATATAGCAAATCTTTTTGTGATAGTAAAGAATTAGAAATGGAAGGATATTCCTTAATTGGGGAATGGCCCAACAAGTTGTGGTATGTGATTATAATGTTACCCTATTGGGCTATGAGAAATAACAAGCAGGATCATTTCAGAGAATCCTGGGAAGACTTCCATGAACTAATGCAAAGTATGAGCAGAACCAGGAGAACATTTTATATGATCACAGCAACATTGTATGGTCAGTAGCTGTGAATGACTCAGCTGTTCAGCTGTTCTCAGCAATTCAGTGTTCTAAGACAATCAATCCCAAAGAAGTCCTGATGAGAAAAACCCTCTTCTTTTAAAGAAAGAACTGATGGACTCTGGATTAAGATCAAAACATATTTCCCTTTTTATTCTTTTTTTTTTTGTTTGAGATTTCTTCCACAAAATGACTAATAAGGAAAAATATCTTCCATGATTGCACACATAAAGCCTAGATCAGACTCCTTGCTCTCTTCGGGAGGGGGAAGGGAGAGAAGGACAAAATTTGGAACTCGAATTTTTTAAAAAATTAATGTTACCAACTGCTTGAATGCATGGGTCGGGGTGGACATGATTGGGGGTGTGGACTCGAAACCACCACACCAATGCAACTACCAACAATTTGGAAATTGGTCTTGATCAAGGACACATGACAAAACTAGTGGAAATGCGCATTGGCCATGGGTAGGGGGGGAGTGGGGGGGGGATGAAGGGGAAAGGAGGAGCATGAATCATGTAACCATGTTAAAAATGAATATTAATAAATGTTAAAAAAAATTAATGTTACAAATTCCTTTTAGATGTTATTAGGGAACAAATAAAATATTATTCCAAATACAGGGAAGGCCCATGATTAGATTAACCAGAAACACAGTCAGATCTTGAGACTGATGGAAGGACTTTCCTCCTACTTGTATGTCTCAGGCATTCACTGTGTCTTATCTTCAAACTGGATTGTTTACAGATATGGGGAAAGAGTGGGAGCTGTTTTCAGGGAACTCCATCTGTTCACTCTTCCCCCTCCCACATTGGAAAGCCCCTAATGTTTTCTCCAATTAGAGTAATATTGGATTGTGTCCTTTTCATTCATTGGTCTTATTGAATTCATCTGTTTGAAGGTATATAAATCACTTTCCCCCCAATTTTGAGGTCCAGCCCTAAGCCTGGTCCTGATTTGTCAGGTTGTCAGCATACATTGCTTTCATAAATGGATGTGCTCAGAAGATCAGAACTTTGGTTCCTCAGTCATTTCATCTTTCCCTTGTCACAGTCAGCCTCTATCTTCTTCTACATTTGTCCGGAAATCTTGTCCCTGGTCATAGCTATCCTAGTCCTCCAAGTGCCAAACTGGACACTCCCAAGCCCCAGCCCAGGTTGTAGCCTCCTAGCACTAAATCTCTCTGGCCTCAGTGTGAGTCCTCATCTCCCTTTACCCATAAAAACATGCATAAGGCCTCCTTCCTTTCTCCATCTTTTCAGGCTTTGCTCCTTCCACCATTCCTCTTTCCCTGTACGCTCTTCTCATCCTGAGATGACAGAGACCACCTTCTCAGTCCTCCTACTCTTAGTCCTGTCTGCTGTCTTTGATGCTCTCCTCTCTCCTCCTCGATATTTTCTTCTCTCTTGGTTTTTAGGACTCGGCTCTCTCTCTCTCTCCTGGGTTAGCTCCTGCCTCTCTGACCTCTGATTCTGTCTTTTCTGGCTTTGTAACAGCAGGGATTGGATTAGGCTGATGGAGCTCCTCCAGCCCTGTCTTTGGCCCTCTGCTCTCCTCCCTCTGGATTTCTTTACTTGGTGATCTCATCAGCTACCAGGGATGCCATCACCATCTCTCTGATGATGAGTCTCAGATCTACCTTGTCTGTGCTGACCTCCAGTCCTGCATCTCTCCTTTCCTTACCAGAATTTCACACTAGATGACCAGCAGACATCTTGAGCTCAATGTGCCCCAATCAGACATTGTTCTCTCTCCTAGACAGAACCCCCACCTTCTCTGTAGCTGCGTCCTCCTTGTCCCTCAGGCTCAACAGCTGGAAGCCCCACTTGACTCCTCCCTGTCTCTTACCCACCTGTCCAATATGGAGCCTTCAGTTTCACCTTTGGAACATCTCTCCAATGATCCCCTTCTGTTCTGTGTCCTTGCCATCTGCTGAAGGCCCTCATCACCTCCCTCCTGGACTAGAAAGACAACCTGCTTCTGGCTCTGTCTGCCACCAGGCTCTCCCCACTCCAAGGCCTCCTTCAATCAGCCACTGGAGTGATTTTCCTACAACACAGTTCTGATTGTGTCACTCCTCTAGCCCACACAGCCCCATGGCTCCCTATTTCCTCCAGGATCATGTGCAAAACATTCTGTTTGGTGTTCAAATCCCTTCTTTCCAGTCTTCTTAAATGTTTGTCCGCAATCAGTACTCTTGGATCCAAGGACAGTGGCCTCCTCCTTTACTTCAGCTGCAGACTTTTAAAACAATCTCTTCCCTTTTGTCTTAGAGTTCATGCTCAGCACCTGTTGCAAGGCAGCAGATGGCTTAGAGGTAGGCAGCTGGGAGGAGTGGTTTACCCAAGGTCACATAGGTAGGAAGTTTCTGAGGTCACATATGAACCCAAGTCCTCCTGCCTCTTGATCTGGCACTCTGTCTGCTATGGGACCTGGCTACCTCTAACTTTAGGCTTTTTTGGTGGCTTTATCATGGGCCTGGAATAGTTTTCCTCCACAGTTCAGAAAACTGACCCTTTTAAACTTCCTGTAAGCTCCAAATAAAAAGGTTCTACAGGAAAACTTTCCCTCATCCCTCTTCATCAGGGTGCCTTCATCGTTTTCATTCTTCCCTGTTTCTCCTAGACAGAGCTTGTTCTGTGTCCATATTTGTCTGTATATTGTGTCCTACCTTCATTTAATTATAAGCTCCTTGAGGAAAAAGATAGTTTTTTGCCTCTTGTGGAATCCCCAGAGCTTAGTACAGGGCCTTGGGCTGAACAGGTGCTGAATGGAGAATGAATGGAATTGAACATTTCTGGTCCTTGAGATGCCCTGGATGTGCCCTTGTCTTCTCTGTATATGCCTCCTTTTCTCCCCTGTGGTCCTGCATTCCAACACAAGAAGCATCCTTCCCATGATCGCCTCTCTCTTAGTCTTCACCTCTAGCCCTAATGGCTTTCCTCATTCTTCCCTTTGTCTATCTGTAGTTTTTAAAGGAAGCCTCTTTCTGTACTCTGATGATCCTGTGCTGCCACTACTGTCTTCAGTCATTTACTTCTGCTTTTCTGCTTCTCGGGGTGTTCAAGTAGCAAATGATCTCTTCCCTTTGGGTTTTCTTTCTAAACATATTTCTAACTCCTCTTTATTAGTGGGTGTCTACTGTTCTTTTCAATATTATGAAGCTCACACTTATAGGTGTTGGGAGTGAAATTTAACCAAAGAGTAAACTGAGGCAGTTCTCCAAAGAAGAGCAGCAGGGAAATGCTGCTTGTCAGTAAAAGGGGTCAGGGATTTGCCTCTATTAATGCACAGAACAGGAACAGACAAGAATAACCGATATCATAGGACTGAGGACAACATGATTGGTTATGGAGCTGGGAGAATCGGGGACACTATGATTGGAATAATGAATAATAAGGGGCCAGGATTGACCCAGCCTTCCTCTTCTCACACAAGGAAGTTTTTCAGATGTGAGTGCAAGAGCAAGGTCAAGGCCCTGACTTTGGACAGCAAACCAGGCATCTCTGAGAGATGCGTAGAAAGACTAGACCTGATTCCCTGGGGCTGGTTAAAATCTTCCAAAGTCATCTGATACCTTGAAATGGGACTATAATGGTGATGAATTTCCCAAGAGCTGGAGTTTGCACTTCATCTATTACAGGTCTGCAGAATATTGAGCCCAGTCAGGAGACAGAGAACCATGACTTGGGCAGTTACCAGGCAAAAGCAGTTAATGGTATATAAGATCCATAAGTAAATGATACAAAGTCAGCTGAGCCTTCTCAGAGGAGAGTTCACCATGGGCTACATCCTGAGTTCCAACGTTCTCTGGAACAATTTTCATTTCATGGATTTGGAGTAGTCTGGAATTATTCCAGTATCCTTTCCATTGCTTTTGAAGGTCTTCTTCTGAGGATTTGTAGCACTTTTTGTTTCTGACTTGAACTGTTGTATGTAACCACTTCCAGTCTTGGAATTGGCAGCCTTGGGTTGGTTTCCATAGACAGTCTGTAAATGCTTTCCATTGCCATTTCATTTACTATGGTCCTGAAATTCTGTCCAGTGCTCTTTGGCTGTTATTGTCATTATTGTGTTCATTTTTTTTACCTCTTGTGTTCTTCTGGGTGTTTGCTGACCTTTAGGTTGTCTCTATTTCTCCCATCTTTGAGGTCAGGATGTTTCGCTTTGGAAGTGGGAAGATTTTGTTTTACCTTTGTTGACTTTTCTTCTAGGTTGTCCTTCCCTTTTGTGGATTTCCATTCCAAATCTCTTGTTCTCTGTTTTTTCGTCTCTGGGGAGGCTTGCCATGGCGGTTTCTAGGTTTTCTATTCTCTTCACCCCAAGGTTGTAACAACCTAAGAGAAGAAGAGAATACACAAAAGAGGGATGAAAAGGGTTTTGGGTGGAGAGAAGGTGAGAAGGAGGATAGTGGAGAAATTGGTCAGAGAAGACCCAAAAAAGTAGATAAAGGTGAGAATCAAGATATTTGAGATTCACTTTCTATTGGAACAGAAATCTAGAGTTCATGACCTCACCCTCTGGTCATGATGGATTGATTTGGGAGGTTTGAGCAGGAAAGATGTTTAGAATAGCATTTGTTGAGTGTGAGACAAGGAATTAACTAAAGATCAGTTATCATTCCCTAAAAGGACTGCCTTTCTTTGCTGAGAACCCACATAGTGAATACTATGTAGTGAAGAATAACTTAAGAGATTCTAAAGGAAAGAAAAATTTATGAATGCTAGGAAATATGAAAAAGCATGAGAGAGAGTCAGAAGTCCTCAATTATTCAGAAGTCAAGTCTTGGAATAAAGGAAGTGAAATGGAAAAACATCTAATTCCAGGATCATTGACCAAACACATTTTATGCATAGAGCAGGTAGGAAATATAAGTGGCCCCTCCATAGTTTCAGGGTATTTTCTGATCTGGCTCACCTCCCCTTTATATGGGCTGTCCGATGTAGGCCTCTTTAACTTGTTATCTTGACTCTTGTTTTTTGAAATTTTTAGAGTTCTAGGTGTATGTTTAGATCATTTCTGCCTCATAAAGATAGTGGCAACATTTTTTCTCATGAATTAGAGAAACCCAAATTAATTATTTTTTTATTGAACAAAGTAATTCTCCCTTCTCCATCATAGTTATTGTTGTATAATGAAGTATAATTAAGGAATATATGCCATATATAAATGAAAACAATCATAAAATAAAGACTTTGGCTGTGACCCGTCCTACCAAGGGGAACCTCAAGCCCTGAGTTTCACAACAGAAAAGTCTCCTTCACTTGGCTGTGTGTAAATAGAATTAGCCAGATCCCATTAATAGTCAAAAATCTACTCAACCCTTTTTATCTTAAACATCTACTTTCCTCTATTTCCTTGTTTCCTTATAAAATTAAATGCATTTCTATTCCCCAACACTCTTTTTGCCCTGAATCAAAAAAAATCAAATCAACTCAATCACTCCAACCTCCCTTAGTGGGGAGGGGAGACGAGTTACCCACACGTGACAATAAGTAACAAATCAAGAATAAGGGACTGCCCTTTGGGCAGTCCAAATCAATGTAGAAACTGCCATTTGTCCATTTGAATTAGAGGTGGACCACAGGAAGTGATGAAAGACATGATCTCTTTAAGTAAGTGAGTGAACTTCCTGTGGGGGCAGTTGCCTTCTGGAACTGGAGGAAGAAGCATCTCCTGAGACCACAGACAGCTTACACTCTGTATTGTCACGTGGGTAAGTTAGGCTGGCTTCCTTGGCCTAGCTGGGCCAATTCTAAACTCTGCCTATCTGGCTGTTGGGCCTTGTGGCTTACAGCTTCATTTATTTAGACTTCTAACCTCCCTCTTCTCTTTATCCCTACTTTACCTTCCTGATTGTAAATAAACTCCTCAACCCGATGCTGACTTGGGTCTGATTTAATTACGGAATCAACCTGAATTGTTGATTCCTGGCGGCCACATATTTTGATATATATCTATAAATACCTAATTTTTATTCTTTACAGCTGGAAAGTATCCCAGATCACTCCTTTGAGGGCAGATTGTAATGTCCACCTCTTTAGAGCACTCCTCGTGTTTTCATGCAGATCCAACTTGATTTCAGACATGTAGAAAACAAACGAGATCTTTTCTTTAACTTTGTCCTCTGAAGGCATCCCATAGAACTCTCCTTCCCTCTATTGCCTTTTCATCCCCAGCTCCTCCCTGCCTGGCTCAGGCATGTTGATCCTCAGACCCTCACACTGACACTGACTCCCCAGGGCAGGGAGGCAGACATGTGACTCTGTGACAGCTTCCTCCCACTGCTGGGGCCCTTGGGATCAAAGGTACAATGGAGGTCCCCATGACATTTCCCTTCACACCATAGTTAGAAACTCCTCAGCATTGTTTTGGAGCATCCTAGAGCTGCTTCTCTCAGACCTCCATCAGGCTCTTACAAACTCAGCTTCTAGTGCTGACTCTGACACTGACAAAGGGCGGGACATTTGGGCCCCTCCCTTCTCTGTGTGTCAGTTTCCTCCTGTAACTGACCAGAGGTGGGCTCTTCACTGTGATGTAACTTTCAGCCCTCTGTGCTCTGCCTTGGGCTGCTCTAGGAGGTGGTGACATTCCAGGATCTGGCTGTGGACTTCACGAGGGAGGAGTGGCGCCTTTTGTCCCCTCCCCAGAAGGAGCTGTACAAGGAGGTGATGCTAGAGAATGCCCAGAACCTGCTCTCTGTGGGTAAGGAGCCCTCTCCCTGCTGCCCGGGTCTGCCACCCAAGGGAATGTGGCCCTCAGCAGCAGGCATTGTGGGGAGCATTTTTCAGGCATGAGGAAGGGAAGAGGGCTGCTATGCTGAGTCCAAGAGCCAGGGCCCTCCTGCTGCCTGGTTCTCCTGTAAAAGGACTTTGCATTGTGTAATGGGATGTTGGAGGATCCCTTTGATGCTTCTGAAGTCTGAGATCAAATCTGAGTGGAATAATCTCAGAGGTTGAAGTAATCTCAGAGCTGATTCTGTCTCAGTCTTGCCCTGGCCTGGGATTGTGTCTCCCAGACCCATTTGGGAAAAGTATTAGAGCGGGTTTTCCATCCACCCTCCTTCCTCTCTACAGTGAATCTAACATTTGGGATATTTTTCTCTAGTTCATTCCTCCTAGATGACCCCAGCAGAGCAGGGTTGTCCTCAGTCTCCCCTCCAATAGCCCTGAGCCTCCAGGAGAGCTTGGTAGAAAAGGGAGGGAAGGGAAGAAGTCTTTATAATGACCTGATCTTGGCCAGGTGCTCTGCCAAGGGTTTTCTTTGTAATATTATAACACTTTCCCCTCACCTTTATCTTCCAAATTTGGTGACACAATCATGTTCATTTTATACTTGAGGAAAGAGAGAACAGATTAAGTGGCTTGATCTGAGGCACACATATAGAAGCTGCTTGGGGCCAGATTTAAATTGAGGTCTTCCTGCCTCTCAGCTCAGGTCCCTATCCACTCTCCTATCTGCCAGGTAATAGAAAAAAGTATTGACTGAGTTCAGCCTTCTCTACAAAAAATGCACCACAATCAATTGTTCTGCTTCCAGACTGGTTTCCTGACCTTCTGCCCCCACCTCTCCCCACAAGAAATGTTGTAGAGACTCTCCTCCAGGAGATCCTATAAGCCTCTCATAGGACCTGCTTGCACCCATCTGTAATTTGTCTGGAAGAATCGCCTGGCTGAGAGACAGCATTGGGCCATTGAGGATTGTTGAGTTCCCAAGGAGAAGAGGCAGAGACTCCCCAAGAGAACAGTTGACGAGGCTCATAGAGGTGTCAGGGAGTGAACAACAGGCAGGATGGTGGAACAAAAGTCGATCCCTTGAGATACCTGGGTCTGAGAGCTTCATACTGATCCAGAACAAAGACCCTTGTACCTAGTTTGGGATTTTAAGAGTTTCTGGCAGAATAGAATAGAAAAAGGTGGGGGGGGGGGGCAGTTGCTCATTTTGGGTCCTTCAGCAGGATAACAGGAACATCTTACCCTGGGCTCCTGCATTAAAGTCAATGAGTGCGGAAGGCAGACTCCTGTGGGAATCCCATGGAAAGAGTCCGAGTGGAATCACTGGACTTGCCCACTTTCCCTCAAGATAACTCAATGATCTTCTTCTCTTCATCCTCCTCCCTGACTGATTTCCCATGCTCAGGGCTTCCAGGTCCCCCAGAAGATGTGCTCTCTTATATGGAGCAGAGGGAAGGTCATTGGATGCTGGAGCAAGAGGGCCTGAAGAGCTGCTGCCCAGGTGAGTGAGGAGGAAAGAGGTATGTGAGATCTGGGGTGGCCAAAGGCTTCTGTGTGCTCTAGCAAGGGCTAGATTTGAGGGCAGGAGGATATGACTTGGAATTCTTTTATAGAGGTTTTAGCAAGGGCTCTCTGGACTAGGCAGTGCACCTCTGAACCTCAGTTTCCCCATTTGTAATATAAGATTATTGGACTCCATTTCCTCTCAGCTCCCTTCAGGTCAGAATGATCTGTGAACCTCTTTGAAGTCATTTTTTGGCATTGAAGGGCCTAGAAGTCTCTGGCAGGTGCCAAGAGGGCTTAGCTTATCCCCTTTTGGGCTCTTAATTACCCAGATACATGTCTCAGTGCTTACTCTGTGCCAGGTCCTGGAATAAGTTATAGAGGATAGAAAGGGATGCAGTGGACATCCCTGGATCTCATGGAGCTCACCAGCTACTGATGCAGACAGTGTGCTGACTATTCAGTAGAAGCTCTTAGATCGTAAATCCAGTGCAGTGAGTCAAGAGAAAGAAGGCTCTAAAGAGAAGAAAATGATAGAAGATGGGCACAGCTTGGGCTACAGGAAAGTCAGTTTGAGGATAATAAATCAAAACTATGGCAAGAGAAGACAAGAAACATTGGCACAACTCACTGCAAATGGACATCTCTAGCAATTTAGCTCTGATCCCAAGAACAGATGTTGGACAGTATCTCAGGGGGATGAACACATCAATAGAGAGGGTTAGGAGCACTGGGGAAGAATGGTTTCTTGGTTTCCAGAGGGACAGAGTCCATTAATGTTGGAAAGACTGTAAAGGAAAGAAAAAAGGGGATAAGAGAGCTCTGCAAAGAGGTCCAGCTTTGGTTCATTGAAATATGAGGCCAAGTTTTCAGCTCAGAAGGTGTGGCAGGGGTGGGAGGAAGCCATAAGGGAGAGCTGGAGACCAGGGAAATCTTTGGAAGGGGGAAATGTCACAGATTTGCATTGCTGTGTTTAGGACCCAGCTAAAATGGAGAGTGGAACCAGGCAGGCAGCTGGTTTCTTGATTTTCCATCCCTCCATTGAGCTGCAGCACATTAGTAGCAGTGAAGACTGCTGTCTTATTTGAAAGCAGTCCATCAGAAATCCTCAGCTCCAGACCCTTTCCTAGTCTCTGGGGCTCAGTCTTCGTCCTGTTCTTGGACAGTCAGGTGACCACACCACCTCGGTTTAGGGAGAGACTAGAGAGAAGCTTCTGGGATCTCCAGGATTGGGTCTGCTCAGGTTCCAGCAGAGTTACTGTTGACTCCTGAGAAATGAGGACTGGAAACAGACAGAAACAGGGCTAAGGCCAGAGCAGGCATTTGCCTTCCAGGAGAGAGACCAGAATGCAAGGATCCTGGTAGAGCTCAGACCTTACATAAGCCCTGGGCCCAGCCATAAACATGGATGAAATATAAAATCGGTTGTAGGAACTGTGCTAAGCCCTGAGGGTACAAAGGAAAGACAATCCCAGTCTCAGCTGTCCTGGAGTTCATAATCCAGGATCCCAACAAGGAGAAGTTTTAAAAAGAAGCAACAGATCCTGAATCTCCTTCTGAGATGATTCAGGGCAAAAAGAGTGTTGGGGAATAGAAATGCATTTAATTTTATAAGGAAACAAGGAAATAGAGGAAAGTAGATGTTTAAGATAAAAAGAAATCAAAAGAGGAAATAAAAGCTACTATTTGCACATGGCCCCTACTATGTGTCACATGCTTTATAAATATTTTCTCATTTGATCCTCCTAGGAACCCTATGAGTTAACTGATATTATGATGTCCATGTTTATTGTTGAAAATAGTGAGACAGAACTCCTGTGTATTGCCCATGGTGAAAAGTACTATCAAGTTCGTGAGGTAAATTAGAATGCACCATCCTACCTGTATGGGGATTTGTAAGAGAAAGATCATGAAATTCCAACATCTCTATGAGGTAGAAAATAGAGAATTTCTTGCTGAGGGGTGAAAATTCTTTTCTGTGTTAGCTCTGTTACCAGCCATCAAAAAGAATTGCTGCCTACCAGGTGAAAGTTGTGCTTTTCTATTGGTTTATGACAAATAGTGTATTAAATTATAAATGTACTTGGAGAGTAATGGCAAGTATTACTTTTTTTTAAAAACAATGTTTATCTGCAGAACCACCTTTTAAGGAATTTTCTAAAATTTTAAACCTTTTCCCATGGTTCCGTAATTCATTTTCTATCCATCCCCTCTCTCCCCTCAACCCCCCAGAGGTGACAAGCAATTCCACTGTGTTAAAGCTTGATACCTATTTCCATATTCTCATTTTTGTAATAGAGTCATCTTTTAAACCAAAACTCGAAATTATATACCCATATGAACAAGTTATCAGTCATATCCTTTATAACGATAGAATTTCATTCTACCAATGGCAAATTAGCTACACTCTCTCTGAAACTGCTCAATGAGTAACTTGTGATGCCAACCAGTCCTTTTAAGAAGGTCCTAGCCAGGGCCATCTCCTGTTCTGGCACCGAGGCTGAGGTGGCTGCTCCTGGGCTCCAGGGCCAAGGCCTCTGCTGGGTGCTCATGGCTATTACTGCCTCCAAGGCCACGGCACAGAAGAAATGGCAGCCCATACTCCCACCAATCCTGCCTCTACTTCAAGAATGTAGCTAGTCAATACATCCCCCCGTTTCATGACATTCCTCGGAGGCCTGAATCTCAAGAGGAAAATCATATTCCTAAAAGAAAGCTTGGACCAGTGAGCAGGAGGAAGTATTTAATATGGTCTCCAAATACCTCCTTGGACAAATGCTAAAATGGAGATTGACACCAAGTAGCCATCAAATTCCATTAAACAAAATAGAGAGGCAGGCTATGATCCGTGGCAAATATCTCCCCTCACAAGGATCATATATGGAATTATGGGGTCTTTCCTCAGACTTGGGAAGACCCTCCTGCACCAACTGCCATGGCGATAATGATCCCCTCAACATTTGTGAAATAGGCTCTAAGCTTCATGGTCCTGGCGACAAGATTCAGGTGAAGACTTGTGATTTTGGCCCTTATTGACGGGGACAAGACAGATAGGAAGTTAATTGCTTTTAGCATGGATGACCCAGAAGCTTCCAGTATCCATAGTATTGATGATGTAGGGAAGGATAAACCAAATAACCTCAAGGCGTCAGTGAACTGGTTCCAATTTTAGTGAATGCCAAATAAAGATCCAGAAAATATATTTGCTTTGAAAGTAGAATTTAAAGACAAGGATTTTCCTCATCAAGTTATGGAATCTATCCATAAATGTTGGAAATCTTTGCTTAATAAAGAAATTGATTGAGGAGGTGTAAAATGTGTCAATGTGGAGATAAGAGATAGCCCTTTCTGTTGCAGTGAAGAGGAAGCCAGATTCCTAGTGCAGAAGGCATCACCTTCTGTGGATAATGATTTTGATTCCAAAGAAGATGAAGATATCTACAAGTGGCATTGCATTAAGAAGTGATAGAAGTGGATAGGGTCACAGACAAGTTCTCATAACAGTTACTGCCTCTGTCATGAAGCTTCACTTTTTTAAAGTGCCTCATGATAGGGGCAGCTGGGTTTCTCAGTGGATTGAGAGTCAGACCTAGAGACGGGAGGTCCTAGGTTCAAATCCATCCTCAGACACTTCCCAGCTGTGTGACCCTGGGCAAATCACTTGACCCCCATTGCCTACCCTTAGCACTCTTCCACCTTGGAGCCAGATACACAGAAGTTAAGGGTTTAAAAAAAATTAAATTAAAAAAATATTTTAAAAATGCCTCATGATAAACCATATGGAAATAAACACTGGATTTCCAGATTCTTCTCTCCTGATTATTTCCTCAAAATACAGACTCTTCATTGCCATTGTAAGTTCTTAGGGAAGGCTTTGAAGCAACATATTTAGAACACCAACTGTTTACCATTCCTGTTCATAAAAGGAAACCCACAGATGTCTTGGCTCAGTTTCTCTGCATGAATTTAGAATCCTAAATGTTAGCTGGGTGCTTGTAAAGATCATGGTTCTCTTTTTTTCAGACTGGATTAAAATGGCAGTCCCAGAACAGGTGGGGACCTCATTTAGCCCCCATCTCTGTCTCATTCTAATTCAGAAAGCATCTGAGAACTTTGTAGGTGTCTCAAGTTGTCTAGTGATACCTGACACTTATGCCACACAGAATACATTCTCATCATCTTTAAGAGATATTCTTGTATATATGCTACCGAAGCAGACAGTAAAAGATAGTCTATGTGATGGATATTAACCCCATTTTAAAGGTGAGGGAACTGTCTTCATTCAAGTGAGTTGCCCAAGGTCACACAGGTAGACAATAAGTAGATTAAGATCCAAGTTCCAGGTTTTCAGACTCTTGGCACATTTCCTTTCTGTTTCATTAATATCTTTAGTTCAACAAACAAATACTAAATATCAGTTGTGTGTTAAAAAATGTTGATGTTCTTCAGTCGTGCCTAATTCTTCCTGACCTCATGGACTACTACTGTCCAGGAGTTTTCTTGGTTAAGTATAATAGCGTGTTTTGCCAATTATTGCTCCAGCAGATTTTTTCTCAGATAATTAGAGGCTAGATGACTTGTCCAAGAGCTGAGATATCTGAGGCTTGATGTGAACAGAGGTCCTGCCACATTATTTAAAATGGTAAAAAAAAATGGGGAGACATAAAATTTATATCAGAAGATAGAACTCCTGTAAATTGATCCAACTATTCTTGGAAGGCAATTTGGAATTATGGCCTAAGAATTCATGTCCTTAGATCCAGCAATACCACTACTAGGTTTGTAATCAAAAGAGATAATAATTAAGGCTTTTAGAAAAATATTAATAGCCACATTTTTTGTTATTGGCAAAAAATTGGAAAACCAGAGTGTGTCCCTCCACTGGGGAATGGCTGAACAAATATTGGTATATGATGATGATGGAATACTACGATGTTATAAGGAATGAAGAATTGATGAATTTTTATAAAAACTGGAAAGACCTCCATGAACCATTCTGGAGTGAAATAAGCAAAACCAAGAGAACACTGTACAAAGAAACTGAAACACTGTGGGATGACCATGTGTAATCAAATTTGCTATCAATAGCAATGCAATGGTCCAGGACAATCCCAAGGGACTTTTGAGGAAAATACTGTACACATCAAAAGAACTTTTGTACTAGAAATACAGAAGGAAAACACATGATTTAAACACTTGTTTATATAGGAACATGATTGAGGGTTATGATTTTAAAAGATTACTCCATTTCAAAAATGAATAATAGGGAAATAGGCATCAAAGGATAACACATGTATAACCCAGTTGAATGGCAGCCGAGGAGAGTCTGTGCTTGCCTGTGAGCATGAATGGCAAACTTTCCTGGAACCTTGGAAATGATTTGATGTCAAGTTGAGAAACTAAAAGATATGTTACCCTTAATCAGGAGGAGTCAGAGTTTGATGTCAGCATTAATGCACTTGAAAAACATAAAATTCTTGGTTAGGATCATTTAGAATCACTACAGTGGGGGAAAAACCCAATATGTTTGAAATACTTGACTAACAGGAAAAACTGTTATAACAAAATTAGGCAATTATTTACTGTTTAAGGTGACAGTAACTAATTTTTAGCTCAAGTCCTCTCCAATCTCCTAAGGGCATATGAATGACTAAGTGGGAAGAGGGCAAAAGGACAAATAATGGAACCTGGAGCTCATTTCCTTACAAAAGGATGATGGACTCAAGATAATGTATGAGACATATTCTTAAACATGGGAAGTTCCATGTCTGTTTAAATTGTACTTAGAAAATCTTGATGGTAGTGAAAAAAGCATTTATAGAAATATAATAGCTATTTTCAAGAAGTAAGGAACGGAACAAAATCTTTCATGCTTTGAGTAAATGCAAAAAAGATGGCTAGATTTTGTTCCTCTGATCTGATACTTTAACAAAAAAATAAAGTTGAAAGCAATGATGAAGGAAATTACATAATGCTTACAAATAAGGTAGATTATGAAAGAACAGGAATATTTAGTGCACAACACCAGGGCTATCATACCTATTGAAGATGGGATTGAATGTAGACAATGAAAATGATAGGAAAAAGAAAGATTGAAAATGAATTGTCTCGTACTGTGGACAGAGCATACACAGTCACAAAATTTGGTTTCAACTTCCAGGATTTGGGTCAAGTCACTCCACCACCATTCTGATGTTATGGTGAGAGATAGGAATATAATAATGACAGTTTGACCCAAATTACAAGTTTCTCATGAAGACACAATGTGATCATACGAGAGGCTCTTTTTTAATTAAATTATTCTTTAGCTTCGAAGTAATGGCATTTTAAAGGATGGATTCTGTACATTTCATTTGGAAGACTTCTACTTAACTTGAAATAGGATGTTAAGCAGTTTGAGTTCTGACAGTAGACGAAAGGAAATATGGTTATATGTGTGTATATGCGACTATGCAGGTATGTATTACTGATTGTTTCTTTTAGAAGGAGAGATGAGACTGGACGTGAAGGCAACTCCAAGAGAGATGAGACCTTCTGTGGAAGAAATGTACCAGCAAAGACTCATTAGTGATGTTCCACATAACATAGTTTGGAGGGAACTTTGTGTTGGATCTCAAAATTTATCCCATATTGATCATCAAAAAATGAACTCTGAGAAAAAGTTTTGTGAATGGAATCAATGTGGAAAGAAATTCAGACAGAGACAGAAACTTGCTGTACATCAGAGAATCCACAAAGGGGAGAAACCTCATCAATGCAAGCAATGTGGAAAGTCATTCAAAATTAGCTCACATCTTATTAGACATCAGAGAATCCACACTGGAGAGAAACCGTATGAATGTAAGCAATGTGGAAAGACATTCCATCACAGTCACAGTCTCCTTTATCATCATAGAATCCACAATGGTGAGAAACCTTATAAATGCAAACAATGTGGAAAGACATTCAGTCACAGTCTCTCTTACCATCAGAGAATCCACACTGGGGAGAAACCTTATAAATGTAAGGAATGTGGAAAGACATTTAATCGGAGCGCCAATCTCGCTGTACATCAGAGAATCCACACTGGGGAGAAGTCTCATGAATGCAAGGAATGTGGAAAGACATTCCGTTATAGTCACATTCTCTCTTATCATCAGAGAATCCACACTGGGGAGAAACCTTATGAATGCAAGCAATGTGGAAAGACATTCAGTCGGACCTACAATCTTTCTATACATCAGAGAATCCACACTGGGGAGAGACCTTATAAATGCAAGCAGTGTGAAAAAACATTCAGTCATAGTCGCATTCTCTCTTATCATCAGAGAATCCACACTGGTGAGAGACCTTATGAATGCAAGCAGTGTGGAAAGACATTCAATCAGAGCTCACTTCTTCTTGTACATCAGAGAATCCACACTGGGGAGAGACCTTATGAATGCAAGCAATGTGGAAAGACATTCAGAAAGAGCTCTGATCTTATTAGACATCAGAGAATCCACACTGGGGAAAAACCTTATGAGTGCAAGGAATGTGGAAAGACATTCAGTCGAAATTCCAGTCTCACTGATCATCAGAGAGTACACACTGGGGAGAGACCTTATGAATGCAAACAATGTGGAAAGATGTTCAGAAGGAGCTCCCATCTTGCTGTACATCAAAAAATCCATACTGTGGACAAATCTTATGAATGCAAGCAATGTGGAAAAATATTCAGAAAGAGGTCTCATCTTATTGTACATCAGACAGTCCATGCTGGAGAGAAACCTCATGAGTGCAAGCAATGTGGAAAGACATTCAGTTACAGTTACAATCTCTCTTATCATCAGAGAATCCACACAGGGGAGAAACCTCATGAATGCAAGCAATGTGGAAAGACTTTCAGAATGAGTTCTTATCTTGCTAGACATCAGAGAATCCACAGAGGGGAGAGACCTTATGATTGCAAGTAATGTGAAAAGACATTTAATGAAAGCTTTATTCTTGCTGTACACCAGAGAATCCACACTGGTGAGAAATCTTATGCATTCAAGCAACGTGGAAAGACATATTTCAGGCAATTAGAAGTTATACCAAAATAAGTTCCAAATCCAAATTTGATTTAGACCTAAAGTCATAGTAACTACTCTGAACTCAATTAAATTCAGAGTTCAGAGTACTTACTTTTTGGATCAGTTTATTGGTAAGAAAAGAATTTCTGCCCAAATGAAATATATAAAATGAAGTACAATATTATGAATTAACTTTATCACCTTAAACTTAAAACTGTTAAAGACAAGGAAGTTGGGCTATTTTTGCATAATCTGTTGAAGAGCAAGGTGGCTGAGGGAGCCATGTGGAGAGCACTTATAAGGCTAAAAGAATTTTTCCTAATTCTCTGTGTTATTTGTAAACTTCCTGTGGATGTTCAGGGGACTTGGAAACTATTTTTCCCATGCTTCCTTTTGTAATGCTGGTAGACAGGACGTGTGATTACGTAAAAGAACAGTATAAGAATTGAGGACATTGGGGGCAGTCTCTGGTATGAGGGAGCCAGGTGTGCAGAAGGTATGGAGGGGGTTTGGAATTAGATCTTAATAGGCGCATGGACATCTTATATTTTACCAATATTGTCTTAATTAAAATGTTAATGCTTCTTTTAATATCCATCTATATCAATTTTTTAGTAACAGTTTGGCATACCACATTGGAAGCAAATTCTCAATTTTTCAGATAGATTACCAAGCCAAGCAACTCTTTGTAGATTTTGGATTCGCCCTTCCTCTTCTCCCTGTTCTCCCCAGCCCCATGCGGATATCAGCAGTTTTGTTTTTGCCCACCTGTTACCTCAGAAGCTGCTTCACCCAGTTTCAGTCTTTCCTGCTGCATCCTCCCTGGGTTCCCGAACAGCCCAGTGCTTATCCCTACTCCTGCTTAGCTGAATACCTGATGCTCTGTTTGAATGCCAGTTTCCTGCCTTGCTGCTCCTCCTGCTGCTGCTGCTGCTGCTGCTCCTGTTTTCTGCCACTGATCCCAAACCCTGGCCTCCACTTCTGGAGTTGCTTGCTTCCTGCTATTATACTTGTATTATTGTGCACCAAACATTGGCTATAATTATGTCTTATTCCCTGAGAAGGTGCAGAAAAAAAATCAGACCAGAGAAAGACACTTACCTTGTACACATATTTGGTCCTGTTATTTCTCTTATATGTAGAATGGCAACTTTCTGTAGTCCTGGCTCCTCAGTGGGTAATTGCAAACTGCTTAAATCACTTTAATTGGGCCTTAATTCAAGGACCTGTTATGAGTTTTTTATTCCTTACACTTTTGCACATAAGATTTTGACATTTTACATTTCATTCACAAGTTAATTTTTTCTCTTTTATTTGGTTTTTATTTGGATTTTATTCTTTTTTACTTCTTTTGCCAATTATTTTCATACAGCCCCGTGACTCAGCCATGTATTCTTAGCTGACCTGGGGTACCCTCTTTAGGAGAGAATGTGTTATTTGGAATTTTCCTCAGGGTGGTGTAAGTTTATAATCATAATGTCTTTATTATAATCTATAATGCAAAATTTTAACTCTTTTTAAGAATAATTTCAGGGGGGAATGTATAATTCTCAGAAAGTAACATTTTTATATGCTTATTGATAGTTCTGATTTCTTCATCTGAAAATTGCACATTCATGTGCCTAGCCCATTTATCAGTTGGGGAATGGCTTGTTTTTTTGTATAGTTGATTTAGCTCCTTATAAATTTGAGTAATTAGACCTTTGTCAGAGGATTCTGCTAAGATTCCCTCCCCCCCCCCAGTATTTTTGCTTCCTGTCTAACTTTTATTGCATTGGATTGTTTTGTACAAACCTTTTTAATTTAGTGTAATCAAAATTATTTATTTTACATTTCGTAAAATTTTCTAACTCTTGCTTGGTATCAATACCTTCCCTTTCCCATACATCTGACAAGTATACTCTCCTATGTCCACCTAATTTGCTTACAGTTTCCTTCTTTATAATCATATGATTCATCCATTATCTCCTGTATTATTTAACACTGTACTAGCAGTAGCAATTAGAGAAGAAAAAGAAGTTGAAGGTTTATATATGATTTGACAGTCTACTTAAGGAATCTTAGACAATAAACTGAAAGGCTAGTGGAAATTATTAAAAACTTTAACAAACTGGGGCAGCTGGGTAGCTCAGTGAATTGAGAGTCAGGCCTAGAGATGGGAGAACCTAGGTTCAAATCCAGCCTCAGACACTTCCCAGCTGTGTGACCCTGGGCAAGTCACTTGACCCCCTTTGCCCACCCTTGCCACTCTTCCACCTATGAGCCAATACACAGAAGTTAAGGGTTTAAAAGATAAAAATAATTTAAAGAAACTTTAGCAAACTTGCAGGGTAGAAGATAAAGCCATATAATTCATCAGCATTTCTAAACATTTCAAACACATGCCAACAGCAAGAGGTAGAAAGAGAAAGTCTATTTAAAATTTCTCTAGTCATTGTAAAATACTTAGGACTGTATCTGCCAAGACACACTGTTATAGATTGTATGGTGCTTCTGTATTTGGGCCTGATAAAGAGATGGCCCAAGATCCTCAGATGGTATGATGACCTGACTGAGTAAGGATGGGATGCCTAGATGAACACCAAAGATTGATAATGAACAACACATCCCACCACTATTCAGCTGAGCACCAATCCCACCTACAGTGCCCAAGCCAAAGTGATTAAGTGAGAAACTGTGAACTGACTCACAAAGCTTCTCTGTTTACTTGGCTTGGGGTTGAGTTAATGGATAGATGTTTGCAATGAGAAATAGTTATTAATTATGTTGGGTAACTCTTCTGACTGAGGTTTAACTAAAGTATTAAAGTGTTAAAGTATTCCCTTTCCCCTTTAGATGCAAGACTATTAAACTGATTTTAGAATAATAACACCCTTCACTTAAAAAAATTTAAGGATTTAGTTATAATAACCTCAAGGGGTAGGATCAAGGATTTAGGAAAAAGGTGTTGGGGATGGCTATGTAGACTAGAGTTGGCTAATCAATTGATATTCAAATTGGTAGCTGGCTGGAGTGGTTTCTCCCTCTCAGCCCTGGTCAGGCCTGGCACCATGGCCCTCACCTGGAGCAGCAAGGTTTGGTGATGTTCTTCTTGGTCATTAGATGTTTGGTATATATCTCTCAGCTCTATTCAGCAATTGATGAATTGGTAATCAATACAACAGGATACAGGTTAACTAGAGCAGGGCGATAGGCCTACCCTCCCACCACACAGGATTCCTGTTCTCAAGAATCCTATGCTTTTATAGTGGTGGCAGCAGCTGTCTTTTGCCCCTTGGTTCATGGCATCTGGGTAAGTTCTAAATTCCATAACTTGCAGTTGTCAATCATCTTGATCTCCATCTTTTTCTCAGAGATTGCTATGAGGAGACCAAGCTATCATTCTTTGCAGATGATATGACAGTCTACTTAAAGAATCTTAGAAAATCAACTAAAAGATAACTTCTCTGCATTTTTTTCCTTCTGAGAGCAAAGAAACTAAATCAGTAAATTTAGTTTTTGGAATTTTGACTGTACCTTTTGGAAAGTTCTCTCAAATGCAAATACCCTATTGTTCTCCCTCTAGAAATTTTGCTTACTTTTTGTTTACTCCATAAACAAAACCCCATTCGGCCTCCTCAGGAATAATGTTTCAAAGTATGCTTGAAACTCTGAAACAACAATTTGAGTTGGTAAAGTTACAAACTGCACTTTGGATCTTCTTAATTCTTTTCCTGCGAGTTTTTGTGCTGATCGAATACCTTGCAGTTGAGAGATTGATTCAGGGAAGAAATTCATCTCCTCACATCCCTTTGGTTTTTTAGCTTGCCCATACTTACCATAAGTGTAGAGCACACTATGACAAAATTCAGAGCTCTGACAAATGATGCAAATGAATGATAAATACTGAGTACATCAATGAATCTTAAAGATTTATGGGAGTTCATTGCTTGCTAACTACTTGAGTTTTATCTCCCCTCCCTAATAGTGAATAAATCTATTTGAATTGGTAAAAAGGGTTTTGACTGCATTGCTTGTTATTTGCTTATATTATTGTTTTTGTTGATTTCTTTAAGGTTTAATTTTTTTAAAGTTTACCTGTATTAATCTGATTCTGTTATATGATTCTTTATCTCTACTGTTTCCCTATTATTTTACAGAACAACATATCATTGTAAACAAGCCCATAAGTCTTGTGTATCCTGGATTTGTCACCTTAAATATCAGGGTCACATGCTGCTACTACAACAGGGGTCTGCCAGATATGGCTCTTTCTGCAGGAGCCATAAAGTCCATTTTTTTAAGGCACTGTTACAGGAGCGCGCACTGTGAGCACTGGATGGCTCTCACGAAATTACATTTTAAAAAATGTGGTGTTTATGGCTCTCACGGCCAAAAAGGTTGCCGACCCCTGTTCTACAATCTTGGAGAATATAATGACTTAAATTAAATTGTAATTTTATAAGGAGTCTTTATGACTTTGTACCTTCTGAATGGATGATAGAATTAAAGAATATTGCATTAAAAGGTAGAGAACCAAATAAAAGTTCCTACCAAAACTTTATATATAAAGAAGGAGCCAAAAAGAATTCCTGCATGCATGATATTTTAACTTTTTAGTTTAATTTACTTCCAGAAGGATCTAAATTGTTGGTGATGTTCCAGACCCCAAAAAGGTTTTCCTGAGCAGTAGAGACATGTGTGTTTTTGCCAAGCTTGAAAATATTGTTACCTCTGTACAACAAATATCCATCACAGATTTTTTTAAACATCACAGAAAAAGTGGCTATGTATAAACTCATGTAAATCCTATATAGTAATGGGCTTGTTTGCTATTGTCAATAACAGGGCTATTTTGAATTTTGGGAATTTGATACTTTATTTGAATGTGTGTTATCTACTCTACTACTGTGTTGTTTTTACATGTCTTTTATTTTGTAAACATCATTTGTACTCACACAGTGGATCATGGGCAGGTTTAAAAAGAAAATGGATCTCATTTTTTGTTGAATTTTTGTATTCTACCTCCCTTTGGCTGACACAGTGTGTCACTGATTCTAAGTTATATATTTTTTATTTTTAAAACATTTTTTCTTATCTTTTTTCCTTTTTTTGCAAAATAACATTTGAGTACTTTGAAGTACATATAAATAGTATTAAATTTTTGATTTTACAGTAACATAAGTTTAAAATAATTTGTTCTAATATTAATGCATACCCAAAAGGTTTTAAACTAGAGAATAATGCCATTGTTCCTTTACATAATTATGGGACTTTGCTTAATGATTCTGTCTGATTCCAGAAGAGTATTTAAAAAGAGCCACTGCACAGTGTAAGAGGAGAAATCTAGATGTTTAAGGTATGGTCGTCAGAAATCGATTAACTCGATTTCAAAATAAAATAGACCCAAATGAGGATGACTTTTATGGTTGTTTATTTAGAATTATGAAGGTTGAAGGTAGGGAAATTGAGAGAGAGAAATTCTGGCCCAGACCAGAAGTCAGGAAGTCAGCGTAACTTACCCGCATGAGAATTCAAAGGGAAGCAGTCTGAGGTCTCACCAGAGATCCTTCAACACCAAGTTCAAAGCGCCAACTGCCTCCACAGGAAGTTACCATCATATTTAAAAGAGCATCTTTCATCACTTCCTGCATCCACCTCCAATTTCAAGTGGACAAATGGCAGCCTCAACACTATTTTAGACTGCCCAAAGGACAGTCCCTTGTTTTTGATTTGCTCCTCATGTGTGGGTAACAGACCTCCCCCCTCCCCACTTAATTCTAAGTTAGGTGGGGTGACATCATTCCTGGTGGCTAAAGCCTACACAAGTGAATCAGGGTGAGCTAATTCCATTTACACAACAGTGCTAAAGAAGCACAAAGCCAACCTGCATAGTACAAATTGAGCACAAGGTCAAAGAGACCAACCCATCCCAGTGGGATTGATGTAATTTTGAGCCAAGACAAGAGAGCTTGAACTTGTTTGGGGTTTGAGGTTGCAGTGCTTAACATATGTTAAGATGCAGGACTTCCTCTGAACCACATTCTATCTAAGCACCCCATCCTGGCTACCATTCTGGCTCCTATAATCTAGTCCCTTTTTTCTGTCTTTTATAAGTGTGGCAAACTTTCTGTAGTCCTGGCTACTGATTGGGTAAGTGCATGATTTCTTAAATCACTTTAGTTGGGCCCTGATTTTTTTATTTTTCCTTTACTTAGATTTTTTAGACATAAGACTTTGACACTTTGTGTTTCATCCACAAGTTATTTTTTATCCTTTATGTGAATTTTTTTTTTGTTTTTGATTTCATATACCTTATAACTGGGCCATGTATTCCTGAGCGATCCCTGTTTGCTATTATTTTCCTCAGGGGAGCCTTTGTTATTATTGTGAACTCTTGATTTGAATTTAGGAAATTTTAGGATAAGAAATTTGCTACCTCCCAGAATCCAGACAACAAACCTGTTTGGAGAAGGTGCCCTAAAGATGTCTTCAGAGACCACACACTGCATCAAGAAGATCCACAGTGAACTTAAGGATGTGAAATTGTACTATGGGGGGTAGAAAGTATTTGTTTTGAATGTGTACTCTTCTGCCAAAGAGGACTGCCCCCAAATTGGTTTTTTGTCAATGTAGCAATCATTGATTTTTTCCACAAATTATTGCAATTTATATGTTCATTATGTTTTTATGAGCCATTGGGGAGTATGTATAAATGGATATTTTTAACCTTAGACTGCATCTCCCATAAGTCCATAGTTTTCTTAGAATTTCCTTTAAACATTCCTGTGCCTTCACATTTCTGTGGTCACCTTATTTTTTTATTTTTGGCTATGACTCTTCACTCTTCCTCTTTGGTTCCTGGGAGTGGGCTGGTTAGTAACCTTTTAGTTAGGTCTCTATTAGTTTGTTATTAATAAAATATTCATAAATATAATATTTAGTATTTTGCATATTAATTTTAATAATTTATTTTTAATTTTAATCTTTCTATTATCAATTGTATTTTTATATAATTCATAAAATGACATTTAGTGTTTTGCATATTAATTTTAATCTCCACAGAGTTCACTTTGATTCTTCCTCATGGCCTTTACATTCATATTCTGACATCCTCCATACTTCAACCAGTTATAAATTCTATGAATTGTATTTTCAGTGTCTCCTGCATTCAGCCCTTCTTCATTGCTTAGGTGAGAGCTCTCTGTTAGCCATTAACTCTTTATGCTATTGAGTCAGTCACTACAACTCCCTGAGCCTTGGAGAGCTCATCTGTAAAACTGGATAGGTAGTAGGACTCCATGGCCTATGAAAAGGCTTAGCCTTGTCCTAATTCACCCCAGAGGGTAGCACAGGGAACCATGTAAGAATGGGACAATGAGGAGAATTGAAATTGGGTGTAAGGACAAACTTGCTAACAGTTGGATATTTCTCCACGTAGAATGGGTTGCCTCAGGACGAGGAGGGGGAGTATCTTTAAGCAAAAGTTAGGTGTTCCTATGAGGATATATTATAGAGTGGAGACAGTCTTGTTTAGGAACTGATAGCCTCATAGACCTCAGAGACTCCTTTAGACCCTGAGAGTCTCTGACCTCCATGATCCTCTCAGGGCTCCTGCTTCTGGTCTGACCTTCTTGGGCTCATTGTTGAGGTCATGGAAATAAGTAAAAAGATTTGAGTGTTTATAGGGAGGCAAAGACAGCTCTGTTGTGTGATGGAGGATGGAGGAATCAGAGTAAAGAACTGTTGGCCCTGGTCTTTCTTCCCTTCTCATCTTTTGTCAGTCTGATTCCTAAAGTCATTGTATCTGCCTGTGGAATGATGATATATATTTGCCATGACTTGGTAGCTACAGGTCAGGCCATTCCCCTCCCCTGCTGCATCTGAACTTAGAGACTATAAATTCAAGATAAACTGGTGAGCTTCCTTAGTGGAGTGGGTCTCCACAAAAGAAATTCCTTCTGGCTATGAAACTCAGGTCTGAACCCTTCTAGCATCCCAAATAAAGAAAACACCTCTGAAAATGGGCAGGATCTACGACCTTATCTGCCAGGGTGGGTAATCACTAATTTGGATTTCAGTCTCTAAGGCTTTTTGTCCTCAGTAGTTTTTGCCTATGACTTTTCGAGAGAGGCTCTTCCCCTGGCCCTGGAGACATTGTGATCATTTTTATATCTCACAGGAGCCAGTTGAGTTGAAGTTAGCATTTTTTATTTATCTTCTTTTTATCAGTGTTCTTTGTTTTTGTCTTGAGAGGCAGTATGGTATGGCAGATAGAGAGCTGCCCTTGAAACCAGGAGGACCCTGCTGCCTGCGTGCTCCTCAGTACTCAGGGCAATTTAAAATCCTGAAATTGCAGAGAAGGCACAGACTTTTAATTCTTTTAGTTTATAGTGTAGTCATTGTTTATACTATTTTTCTCTTTTGGCTTACTTCAGTTTTCATCTGTTCATAGAAATCTTCCATATTTTGCTTACATGACTCTGACCCTGCCTCTTTTCCATCAGTCAAGCTGATCTAGTAGTGATGAGACTGTTTGAAGTATTGCTTATATATACAATTCAATTGCAAATAGATAAAGGAAAGCCCTTAAGCTTTTGGGGATTCCACTTAAACCTCTCACTGGATATGGACTGGTGATGTTTTCTGATGTGATATTAAAAATTGACCTTTTCTTTATATTTTGAAGGTAATTAGAATGACTGGTTTCATGAAGGGGCTCTCCTCAGATTCTGAGATGAAATGTGATAATTTTAAGGTACGTTTGAGAACATCTCCCTGCGTTGGCCGATGTTAATAGTTTTTCTCCCTGTTCTTTTATCCTTTTTCTTAAGTATAATGCCATTCTCAAACCTTGTGGATCAAAAGGTTACTCTTTGACATAATATTCTGATGAAAAAATTTTAGTTTTTAACACCCCATTCTGTAAGGACCCAGGGCTCTGCCAGCGAGGCCCCAGACCCCCAAGCCCCTGTTCCTTTCAGAGCTCCTGTGCCCCCTGCCAGGCTTCCCAGCCTTAGACCTCCCCTGGGAAGAGCCTCCCCACGGTGGAGCAGCCATTGTGCACTTTCTGGAAACAGCCTGCTCCTGGCCTGGCTCCTCCCCCCTCCTTATGGCCCCACCAGGGGGGAAGACCCCTGCACCGCCATCTTTGGTGGGGGCTCCAGATTACAAATCCTCCACCCCATGAAAGGCTCTTGTTGCCCCTTGGGCAGTCCTCCACTTCAGTTACCCCCTGTACCCTCTATTCTGGCGAAATAAGAAATACTGCCCAGAGAGAGGGCAGAGGTTAAAGAGGACTTCAGGAGGGCTCCCTGGAGGAGGCAAGATTATCATTTGGACTGTAGGGAATCCAGGAAGGGCAGTGATCTGAGCTGGGGAGGGAGAGCATGCCACCCCCTGGCCAGGAGGAGGTGGAGGTGGTGGAGGCTCTGCCTGGGCCCTTCCCATTATGAATGGTGAACATTAAGTAAGGGAGTTCCCAAGTCACTGGCTAAAATGAGTGATAAGTCCAGAACTAAACACTAAGAGAGAATGTGGGCAAGTCATTTCCTAAAGTGGGTGATAACTCAGTCAGAAACTTGGGAATTCTTTAGACTTCACACAAGATTTCACACCCTCAGAAACTGAACTACAAAAAGAAAAAATAAACCTTTGAATTTCCATTCACCCATATCAAATGCCTCTTTCAGTTATGAGCTACGACATAAGACACTTAAGTTCATATTGACTATATAACCACAATACAAAATAATTACATATTATGTAATAATGAAATCTAAAGAAAACAATTTTAACTTGTTTGAGCTTCCTTGGATGAAGTGGTGTGCCAGAATACTCTCTCTTTATTATTTCCCACGCCGAACTTAACCCCCACAAAGTTAAAAGTTCTCACACTTAACATACATTTGGAAATATATTGAAGGTCTGTTATTAAAAATAATAATTGGATAACGTAAGGGCTGGATAGCCTTGAATGCTGTTTAGACTAAAATGTAATCTATATGAAAAACTGTTGAGCCCTACTCTGTTTAGAGAAAAATTGTAAATTTTGCCAGCATCTGGGAACTTGCTCAGGAACTATGATCCTTTTTGATGACTATTCACCCCTCCAGAAGGTGAGAATTGGTTCCAACAAACACTGCCCACTGGGCAGTATTAGACAATGTGGAAGCTGTGATTGACCCCTCTGAAAAGAGGAAGAGACAAGAACCCACAATAAAAGGCCCTGAATTTCTGGGGCTGGAGAAGGAAGTCAGCTTAAGGACAAAGGTGGACTCAAGGAAGAAAGTCAGCCTTAGGAGTCACCTTCAGCTCCACTCACCATCTGGACCTCTGGGAGGGAACCTGGGTGAGTGGAGAGCTGGCTTTCCCTTCCTGAATTCTGGAGAGAGTTTTAATTCCCATTGAAAGTCAACAAGTCCTGGCTGACCACCTGAGCAATATTTAGTTAGATAGGTTAATGGCTTCTCTACCTTATTGTATTTCTCTACTTTCACTATTTCTACCTCTTTTGTAAATAAAAGCTATTAAAGGTCACTTTGACTTTGAGCAATAATACTGTGAATCAGCGCCCACAATTACTATTTATAATCTTCATGTGTTTGAGTCAAACCATTAAAATTTAATTCTTACACCATGGGATATCCCAAGGCCCTGCTGCCTCTTGGGGGTCTGAAAGAATGAGAGAAGGGAGGGGATCAGAAGAGGAGAAGTAGAGAGAGGAGACTCATGATCCTCTTCAGACCCTCTTCTCTTCCCAAGCTGCCCTTCCTTCCCTCTGTTGATAGCAGGCTCCGGTGTAAGGGCAGGCCTAGCCTTGGGTGACTCCTGTGGCCCCTGACCCCCTGTAGATTGCTGTGGGGCAGCCTTGGGCCTGGGAAGAGGAGGGAAAATCTCTGCCTCTCTGGGTTTCTTCTCCCCCTCCAGCTTAGCGTGCAGAGGCCCAGGGCCTTGCCCAGGAGGGATGGGGCTGATCCAGATCCTGAGCTGGGAAAGAGATCAGGGCAGGTTTCTTCTCAGATTCCATGAAGAGCCATTGGCCCAGAGAGTGAGCCCAAAGGCAGACAGGAAGATGGGCTTTCCTACACTGGGAAAAAAAGGGGAGGGACTGCCCCTGGGGCTCCAGGCCATCTCCTGCTCAGAAAGGCTGAGAAGTCAGACATTCCCTGACCCAAGGGAGGCCTGTCAGAAAGAAATCTGGGAGGGAAGGCTCTAAGGATTCTGGGGACCCCAGAAATGAGACTCAATGGAAGCTCAATGGAAGAACCTTCCCTGCAGGGAGACAAACAGCCCCTGGGGAGGCCCAGAATCAGAGCATGGAAGGTCTTGGCCAAGGCTCAGCCAGGAGGTCCGTGTCCCTGGGTCAGAAGAGGAGGAGGGAGGTTTGAGGAAAGAGGAAGTGGCTAGAAGGTCATTATTAGCCATTGGAGCCTGTTATGTGAATGGTCAGAGTCCTTGCTAGTGACAGTCAGAATCAGGCAGCTGGGGAGGCCCCCAGAGAGCTCCCCTGTAGCTTTTGTTGCCATTCCAGTGTGTGACCCCACCACTGCCCTTTTGCTGCTGAGCTGCCTGACCCAGAGAGAGTCTGAGGAGTTTGGGGGGATCCCAGGAAGGGCCTCACACAGAAATGGGGCCTTTTTTCCCAGAAGAGGAGCTTCAAGTGTTCTTGGGTAGAGCTGTTTGTAGCAGAGCCAGGAGCTGGGTACATTCCTTCTGTGTTCAGTAGAATTCTTCAGTGGTCCAGTGTTTCCCTTGTTGGACAGGCTGAAGGGAAAGAGGAGAGTTTTTGGAAGGCCTGAGAGTTTTCTTTTTAAATATGGGTTAGAGAAGACCTGAGGGAGACATTGAGCATCGAGGTCGATGGCAAGGAGTGGGATACACACAGACTGGAGTGCTCTATGTCCTCCTAAAAATCTGCTTTCAACAGTCTGCCTGATAATCCTCTGAGGTTAATGTTCTTATTCTCATTATTTCACACTTGAGAAAACAAGCAAACAAAAAATCACAGAGTATGTAAGTGTCTGAGTTGGGATTAGAAATCAGATCTTCATGAATTTCTTCCATTTTGTAACTATTAATATTACCTTTGGGTGCCCATCTTCCCACAATCCCTTGGAACACCAATTGTTTCTCAAATTTTTATTCTGAGCATTTTGCAGACCATGAGATGAAGCCTCAGCCTTGTTTTGGTTTCAGTTTCTCTCTCTTTTTTTAAAACCCTTAACTTCTGTGTATTGGCTCTTAGGTGGAAGAGTGGTAAGGGTGGGCAATGGGGGTCAAGTGACTTACCCAGGGTCACACAGCCGGGAAGTGTCTGAGGCCGGATTTGAACCTAGGTTCTCCCTTCTCTAGGCCTGGCTTTCAATCCACTGAGCTACCCAGCTGCCACTCCACTTTCTCTTGATTAATGACTTAGACCATTTTCCATTTGGCCATGAATCCTCCACATTTCTTTGGAAAACTCTTTGTTCAGATCCTTTGACTGTCTACTGGAGAATGGCTCTTGGTCTTGGTTTTATTCTTGCTTATCAGACCCATTTCAGAGAAAGTGGATCCCAAAGTTGTTCTCATTTGCCCAATTTCTCTCTTATCCTGGATGCATGAATGTTTTCTGTGCAGAAGTTTTTCATATTTAAATTATCAAACTTTTTCCTTGTTTTGATCGTTGCCTCTATCTTGGATTCAGTTGAGAATTTGTGTGCTAGACCTGCAAAGTAAAACAACTCAGAGGCACCATCTCACACGTGTTAATTAAGAGAGAAAAAGAAAATAATCAAGCCAGAGATGTGTAAAAACTGGGACACTCATACACTGTTGGTGGAGTTGTGAATTGATCAGCTAGCATTCAGGGGAGCCATTTGGAAGTCTCCCCAAAGGGCTTTAAAACAAACTACATAGCCTTTGATCTAGGCATGTGTCCCAAAGAGATCCCCAAGAGGGAGAAAGATATTGATATAGCCAATCTTTTTGTGATAGTAAAGAATTGGAAATGGAGGGATATCCCTTAATTGGGGAATGGCCCAACAAGTTGTGGTTTGTGATTATCATGTAAACCTGTTGGGTTATGAGAAATAACAAGCAGGATCATTTCAGAGAAACCTCGGAAGACTTCTATGAACTAAGGCAAAGTATGAGCAGAACCAGGAGAACATTTCATAGGAACACAGCAACACTGTATGGTCAGTAGCTGTGAAGGACTCAGCTGTTCTCAGCAATTCTGTGTTTTAAGACAATCCCAAAGGACTCCTGATGAGAAAAACCATCTGCTTCCAGAGAAAGAACTGATGGACTCTGAATTAAGACCAAAACATATTTCCTTTTTTCCAGTTTTTACCAAAGAAAGAGTTTCCTCCCAAATAGCTTATTGGCCACTTTCTCAGACGCTGAGTTATTGCTGACTCTCCTTTCTTTCGTCTGTCTCATTGCTTTATCTCCCTATGATCTTACCATACCCCAGAGAGGATGCCTGCTGATTGGTAGTCTAGTCTGAGCTCTGCTAGTGCTGTTCCCCACTTATCCTGGCTCCTTTTCATCATTTTCTTTGATAGGGTTGATCTTTTGTTTTTCCAAATGAATTTTGTGATGATTTTATTCGTCCCTCTCAGATATCCCCTTCCTCATGTCCTGAGGGAACAAATTACATCTTTTCCTGGATTTAATTTTTTATTTAATATTCTAAGAATTCTTTTTAACCTGAAGCCTCTTCTGAGGTTTGAGTGGAAAAGCTTCTGTGGACTAACCGACCTTGTGCCATCTCCTGATCAGTTTTCAAGCCCAGGAGATTCTTTGTGGAAATCCTGGGTCCTTTGCTCTCTGCAATATCACATTCCAGGCTTTCCAGTCCTTTAATGGAGAAGCTGATGAATCTTGCATTATTTTAACTGTGGCTCTATGACATGGAAATTGTTTCTCTTTGGCTCTTTCTGGTATTTTCTCCTTGCCCTTCATGGGGTCCATATTGCTGAGAGGGGTTCAGGCTACAGCACAGAATTCCATAGTGCCCCCTCTCTCAGAGTTCATCCTGAAATTGGGCTAGAATGCTCCTGGGAGTTATCTTTGGGATCTCTTTCAGGATTTACCCTCTGCTTCTCAAATATCAGGACAATTTTCTTTGTTGATACTTTGAAAGATGGTGTCTGAGCTCTTTTTTTGATCCTGGTTTTCCAGCTGTGCAATAATTCCTAGATTCTCTCTCCTTTGTCTAAGAGATTGTTAAGATGACATCAATAAAAGGAGCAATTTATTTTAGTTTTATTTTGGATGCAGGGACTCTGTGGAGCTGTAGTTTATCTTGTCGTGGAAAGAGTTTGGTATGCATTACTTTTCCCAGATACCTATTTTATATGTATTATGTCCCTCAGTCCTTTATTAGTAAGTCATTTAATACAGATATTACTAAAGTCTTATAGGGTTCATTGTATAAACAACAAAACAACATTTCATTAAAATTGAGGAAATGTTTTTTCTTCAGGCAAAGACAATTGAAAAGCATCCTATTTCTAAATTATTTGGAACTCCATCCATATTTAGTTTGCAATCTTGTTTATTGTAAGAGAATAGATTTCTGATTTTGTACCATATATGATCTGAGAGGTAGCTTGACCTGGGAGACAGTTCTGTATGTGAAATCAAGACAACCTCTCTGTTCATAATCTACCTTTGGCCTGTACTAGCTGTGTGATTCTGTTCAAATTTCTCCCTCAGTTTCTCTGAGTCTCAGGCAACTCCGCCAAATTGACTTACTAAGTCTTATCCCGGTTTTTAGTTTTCCCTCCCTGGCAGATGCCATGCTGATGAAATCATGTATTTGCAAATGGTTTTATAGCTCTGCTTTGTAATGAAATCAGCAAGGACTGGTTAGTTCACATATTATTCTGGTAGACTCTTTGAAAAGTACTCTCTTTAGCTTTTGTGAAATTCATATGCCTTCATATGTATTGTTGATTATTAAGGGAAAATGTAGATTGAAGTCAGAATGCAGCCTTAAAGTCTCCTTCAGCTGGGCATCACTGGTGATGGCAGTCAGCCCACCTTCCTCCAATGCCAGCATATCATAGCAGGCAACTCATGATTGTCTTTGGTCACCAGGAGCTCTGATTTTTGGGGAGATCTTGGAGTCCTGTGATTTGCCACTCAGTGGTAGCACCAGGAGGATTTTGGTTCTTGGGTTCACAAGGTAGGCTCTGGGGGCCAAGAGCAGTTTAAGACTGTCCCCAGGACTGAGCTCAGCTGGGTTTCATGCAGTGCTGGGCCTGGCTCTCAGGCTGGCTCTAGTATTTGTCCAAGGACTATATTCTGATAGATCAAGTAACTCCCGGTGACCTTGGTCTCCTGAGAAGAGAGCTCTGTTGACGTTCCCATAGGAATGAGACTAGAGTGGCAAAGCTTCATCTTAGGGGTTCAGCTCAGCCCTAGAATGGATGGAATGGAGTGATGAGAATGAGAAAAAGAATAAAGAAAATACAGAATTAGTATAGGAAAATTAAAGGGAAAAGCATTTTATCTGTAAACTTGTAAGGCTTTAAGAAGTCATTAGGGTGGGTGAAGTAATCAGTCCTGTAAAAACCAAAGCTTGTTTGGGTGATGGAATTTCCAGATAATGGGATTGGACTACTGAGGACCAAATTATTTGAACACATTCCATATCCCAAATAGGCAAGTGAGGAAGTCATGGAAGGTAAGTCTTATAAAACCATCATAAAAGGGGACCTCCAGGTTTAATTGTCCACTGTTGGAGTTTGGGTCTTGGGCTACTTATGGGTTTATAAAAACCATCCTAATCTGTATTGAGGCCTGCCTTCCAAAGGATTCCAGCAGGAACATCTTAAGGGTCTCTACAAGCAACTTGGAAGAAAGGAAACAAGTTCATTGAGAAGACCCATCCACAAACTGTCTAGAGATGATTTCTGAGATGGGCCTATTGACTCTCGGGGTGTTATCCAAGCACAAAGAAGACTAATGTTTAATCAATGTTGTTAATTGCTATTGTACGGATTTCTTCTGTTTCTGTCAGGGACTTTGCTAATAATTCCTTGCTCAAACACTCTGCTTTGTAGAATTTACTCAAAGAACAGTTGAGAATATGCAGATAATAGTTAAACAAATTATGTTCATCAGAAGAGTGGGATTTTTAGGCTCTGGGGATCAAGACTTATACTTCAGGGCTGAGTTAGGAGAAATTGTTGATGGATGGAATAAGAGAAGGCCAGTTAGAAAATAGAGGAAGAACAATGATAAGGCCTGGGAGTTTTCTCACAAACCTGGGGAGGACAAAATAGGCCAGTGGCTTCCCTGTCTAGAACCATTAATCGAGTAATTAGAGGTTGCCACGTTGGGTGAGGAGAAAAGAGCTGAGCTTTGGGGGAATTCTGACAGGGAGTGTTCTCCATGGAGCTGCATTTCTTTTTTTCTTTTTTTCTTTTTAATTTTTAAACCCTTAACTTCTGTGTATTGACTTATAGGTAGAAGAGTGGTAAGGGTAGGCAATGGGGGTCAAGTGACTTGCCCAGGGTCACACAGCTGGGAAGTGTCTGAGGCAGGATTTGAACCTAGGACCTCCCGTCTCTAGGCCTGGCTCTCAATCCACTGAGCTACCCAGCTGCCCCCTCTTTTTTTATTTTTAATTTCCATGGTTACATGATTCATGTTCTTACTCACTTCTCACACATACACACACCACTCTTAACCAACGGGCATTTCCACTGGTTTCTTCATGTGTCATCAATCAAGACCTATTTCCATATTATTGATAGTTGCACTGGGGTGATCATTTAGAGTCTATATCCCCAATCATGTCCTCTTCAACCCATGTGTTCAAGCAGTTGTTTTTCTTCTGTGTTTCCACTTCTGCAGTTTTTCCTATGAATGTGGGTAGCATCTTTTCCATAAATCCCTCAGAATTGTCCTGGATCATTACACTGTTGTTTGTTAGTAGCAAAGTCTATTAAGTTTGATTGTGCTTCAGTGTATCCATGTCTGTGTACAATGTTCTTCTGGTTCTGTTCCTTTCACTCTGCATCACTTCCTGGAGGTTGTTCCAGTTCACATGGAATTCCTCCAGTTCTTTTGAAGTAAAGTAAATGATTAAAACCAGTCAACCAACTCCCACCTTGCATACCTGTCTGCGATGTAATGTCTTGTTCCCCTTAAGTCTAACCACCGAACCAAAACACTGAGTCCTTTTATCGTAATGTCTTGTTCTTCTTAAGTCTAACCACTAAGTCCTTTTATCTTTAGGGTAAAGTCCTGTTCCTTCCTGAGCACTGAACTGAAACCATGAATCTATTCATAGGTATTAGATCAAAGCTTCAAAAATGTATTTAAACTCCACTCTGATTATGTTGCTTTGGAGCTCCTTGGCTGGGCTCCTCTAGCTAGCTAGGAATAAAGATTTCTCCGTGCTTGTATTGCATTGTCTTTGTGTGTTCCTTCAGTGGTCATAGAAATGGACCCTAACATTTGGGGGCTCGTCCAGTGGATATGACCTTCTGAGGACCACCGGGACAGGAGAAGTTCTCTCCCAGATTTTGTGGCGACTTCCTAGAGGTGAGCAGTGTGGTTGTGAGCTGTGATTGAATGTGTGAGTGTGTATTATGGGGGTATTCGGGTTCTGGATGGACATATGACTTAGTGGACGGATTAATTACCGTGCCTTCCGGGCGAGATAGAAGGACATCCTATGCCAAGTCCCCAGGCGAAAACCCAATTCCTCACCTTTCTGAGTGTTGTCCGACGATTATCGCATTTCCTGTCTCCCGAGAGGGAACAGGTCGAGAAAGTCGGGGAAGCAAATCAATTAAGGGTGGGAAGGAAGTCATCTAAAAGCTTGGAGATAAATATATGAAACTTCAGGGGGTTGGAGGCCCTCTGTCCCCCAGGAAATAAATAGGGAGAGATCAGAATTTGAGTCTGGCGGAATTAGATTCCAGGAAGTCCAGGGTTTGATTCCTTGGCAGAACCTTGGCAGGAAGCCCGTAGTGGACGCACTACCGGTGTGGGGAAAGTAATGAGCACTGAGTCCTTTTAGAAGGACTTTAGGAAAAGTGGGTTGGAACCTTGAGCAAGCTCTAACCCCGAGCTGAACTTTGTTGAACCTTGTTTGTTGTTTGTCTCTGTTTTTGTATAATTTGTTGGTTAAAAATGGGCAAGAATCAATCAGTTCCCTTGAATTTGGTCTTGAGCCATTATTCTGATTTTAAAACCCATGCCCATAATTTGGGGGTGGAAGTGAAACAAGGGAAATTGCAAACGTTTTGTAATACAGAATGGCCTACTTTTAGAGTTGGATGGCCTTGGGAAGGGACATGGGAAAAATCAGTCATTTTGGCTGTTTGGGACCATGTCCTTCTCCCAGGCCCAGAGGGGCATTTGGATCAGTTGCCATATATTTTAACTTGGCAGGATCTGGTCTTGGACCCCCCCCCCCACTTTGACTTTAGCCAAGTGTAGGGGTGTCCAACATCAGCAATGATCAATCAGCTCTTAATCAGGTTTTGGTTGCACAAGCCTGTCAGCCCCCAGATTCCAACCCCAATAAGATTCAAAAACCACCCCCAGTTTTGCCCACCCCAGATGAGCCTCATCTGGACCCCCCCATTCCCCCCCCACCATATGTATTGGGGTCCTCATCTGCCCTCTACCCCCCTCTGCCTTCTCAAGGAAGGGATAATGAGGCAGAGGCTGTGGCCTCTTCAGTGGATTTTCCCTCTCCCCCTGCACACCATACTCGAGGCTGCAATCAGCGCGAACGCCATGTTCCTGGCACCGAAGCCCCTTCTACTACTGCCCTTCCAGTTCGTACAGTTGGCCCCATGGTGCCAGGAGGCCCTATAATCCATCAATATTGGCCTTTTACTTCAAGTGATCTTTATAATTGGAAACATCAAAATCCACCTTTCTCTGAGCAACCCCAGAAATTAATTGATTTGGTTGAGTCTATTTTTTTAACTCATAGTCCCACTTGGGATGTCAACAACTCCTCCGTACCCTTTTTACTTCGGAGTAACAAGATCGCATTTATGCCGAAGGATGCAAATTTGTTCTTGGTGATGATGGTCGGCCCACAGTAGATCCGACCCATCTTGCTGTTGTTTTTCCTGTTAGCCATCCAGACTGGGATTTCGCTTCAGAGGGAGGTAGGGAGCATCTCCGAACCTACCGCCAGACTCTTTTGGCCGGGCTTCATGCGGCGGCCTGAAAGCCCACTAATTTGGCTAAAATTGAATTTATACGACAGGGCCCTGAGGAAACTCCAGCAGCATTTTTAGAGCACCTACAGGAGGCATTTAGGATCTATTCCCCTTTGGACCCCACGGCACCTGCCAGTCAGATCACGGTTCTTTTGACCTTTGTAAATCAGGCAGCCCCAGATATTCGGAGAAAGATTCAGAAGCTGGATGACTTTGTCAACCAGCCTTTCTCTGACCTTCTTAAAATAGCTGAAAAGGTTTTTAATTCTCGGGAAACCCCAGAGCAGCAGGCAGAACGATTGAGACGGGAGGACCTTGAGAGTCAGTTACAACTTAAGAGGGAGGAGGAAGAACGAGAAAAAAAGAGACAGGAAGAATTACAATCCCAAGAGGATAAATCTAGGAAACAGTTTTTAAAGTATCAGCAACAGACAACTTGTATTCTGGCAGCAGCCCTTGCTCAACCTGGGGTTCAGCCCGGAATCTCATCTGGCCCACTCTAAATCCCTTGTGGTTATCCCAGAGGATGCCCCAGAGCCTCAAGAGTCTGCTTATATTGTGGGGACCCAAGTCATTGGAAACAACAGTGCCCTCAGATACGGCGGGGAGGAGGGCCACGTCACCCCCCATGGCAGGGACGCCCCTCCCAAGCACTTACTTTTGAAGAAGATTGAAGGGGATGGGTCTCGGGTCCCCTCCCCGAGTCCTGGTTAACAGCAAGTATTGAGGGGAAGTCACTTCCTATGTTAGTAGATACGGGAGCAGAACATTCTGTTCTGACAGCCCCCTTTGGGAAGCTGTCCTCTAAGTCATCTTGGGTCCACGGTGTGGCTGGAGTTAACCGGTATCCCTGGACCAGCTCCCGTACTGTCAATTTAGGAACTCGAAAAGTCACCCATTCCTTCTTGGTTATTCCAGACAGTCCTGCACCCCTTTTGGGGAGGGATTTGTTGCATAAAATTGGGGCCCATATTCAGTTTACTGCAGGGAAAGTTATGGTTACTGATGACTCGGGGACTCCCTTGCATGCTTTAGTTCTCTCCCTGCAAGATGAGTATAGACTTTTTTCTGAACCAATACCTGAGGGTATTCCCCCTCATGTTCGTCCCTGGGTGGAAAAATTCCCTACTGTTTGGGCAGAGCGGTCTGGAGTGGGCCTTGCCATCAACCAAGCCCCTATTGTGATAACCCTCAAGAGTGGGATTCTACCAGTACAAGTTAAACAATATCCTATGTCCTTAGAGGCAAGGAAAGGTATTCAACCCCATATTGCCTGTCTCTTAAAAGCTGGGATTTTAATACCCTGTTAGTCCCCATGGAATACTCCTCTGTTGCCTGTTAAGAAACCTGGGGGAACGGATTACAGACCAGTCCAAGACCTTAGAGAAGTTAATAAGCGCATTGAGGATATACACCCTACTGTCCCCAACCCATATACACTTTTGAGTAATATCCACCCTTCCCTGATTTGGTATACTCCTTTGGATCTAAAAGATGCTTTTTTTACACTTCCTCTTGCACCCATTAGCCAACCTATTTTTGCTTTTGAATGGTTTTCCCCTGATATCCATTCTAGAATTCAACTCACTTGGACGCGCCTGCCACAAGGCCTCAAACTTAGTCCGTCTCTCTTTAGCGAGGCCTTGGCTGGAGATTTGCAACCATTCCGTGAACAAAATCCTGAGGTCACTCTTTTACAGTATGTTGATGACCTTATTGCTACTCTGACTGAAAAATCTTGTAAAGCAGCGACGGAACCGCTGCCTTGACTCAGCAGGATTCTAAGTGCCAAAAAGGCCCATATTGCCCGCACAGAAGTTTCCTTTTTGGGATATCGTTTGCGGGATGGATTGCATTGGCTTACTCTAGAAATGACCCAAACTATTCTTTCCATTCCAACCCCATCAAGTCCCCGACAAGTTTGAGAATTTTTAGGGACAGTGGGGTATTGTAAGTTGTGGATACCAGGATTCGCTGCTTTGGCCAAACCTCTGTATGAGGCTACTCGTGAGTCCCCTTCTTGGACATGGACCAATGATATGGATATTGCTTTTCAGCGCCTCTGTATGGCAATGCTAGAAGCCCCTGCTCTAGCCCTTCCTGATTCAGATAAGCCATTTCAACTCTTTGTGGCAGAGGCTGCCAGAATAGCCAAAGGAGTTCTCACCCCAAAATTGGGACCGACCAGTAGCATATTTGTCTAAGCGCCTCGATCCTGTGGCTGCAGGCTGGCCAGTCTGCCTTCGGATCATGGCAGGGATAGCCCTTTTGGTCAGAGATGCAGATAAACTCACTCATGGACAACCATTGGTTATTGCCACTTCACATGCAGTAGAAAGTGTTCTTCGCCAACCCCCAACCTGCTGGATCTCTCATGCCCGCCTCACACACTATCAATCCCTCCTCTTAGATGAAAGCCGACTCTCCTTTCGGGTCGTGGCTGCTTTAAACCCAGCTACCCTTTTGCCTACTAGTGCGGGAACTGAATTAACGCACTCTTGCCAAGAAGTGCTTGTAGAATCTATTTCTGCCCGGCCTGATTTAAAAGATATTCCTTTGCAGAATTCAGACTTTATTCTTTTTACTGATGGCAGCAGCTTCATGACCCCAGATGGCCAGAGGGCTGGCGCAGCAGTCGTGAATGATGCTGGTGAGACTCTGTGGTGTGCCTCTCTCCCTGACGGGACTTCCGTCCAATGAGCCGAATTGGTCGCCCTGACTTTGGCCCTGCGCTTGGCTAAGGGAAAGAGGCTGACAGTTTACACTGACAGTCGATCTGCTTTTGCCACTCTGCATGTCCACGCCCCAATTTATAGGGAGCGAGGATATGTCACCTCAGCAGGCAAGCCAGTGTCCCATCTCCAGGACATCCAGGAACTCCTTGCAGCTGTCTGGGAACCCAGAGCAGTTGCCGTGGCACATACTCCAGGTCACCAATCAGGTACATCCCTAGAGGCAACAGGAAATCGGCAGGCTGATGAAGCTGCCAGGAAAGCGGCTTTACAAGCCCCACTGTATGAGCTTGCATTTAATTTGGATTTATCAGAGCCATGCGGCCCTGACATTAGCATTTCTGCACCCTCATCAGACCCACCTCAGTATTCCCCCGCTGACCTAGAATGGGTCCAGGCTAAGTCAGGTCACTGGTTTGGTATTCTGTACAAAGATCCAGATGGTAATCTCCTTCTCCCACAAACTATGGGCCATCTTCTCTCTACCCACTTACATTGTCTTACTCATAAGGGGGCCACTAAAATGCGAACCCTACTCCAGAAAGGACGGGTTTGTTTTCATGGCTCCAGTAGCTTTTTAGAGGAATTGATTCAGAAATGTAAAATTTGCCAGCTAACTCGAGCCTCAAAAGAAGATAATCATCTTGCAACTAGACTTTGCAGTACGCGTCCCTGTGAGCATTGGGAGATTGATTTTACAGAGGTTAAACCAGGAAAGTATGGATATCGGTATCTGCTGGTTCTTGTGGACACTTTTTCAGGTTGGCCAGAAGCCTTTTACACTAAGACTGAGACAGCTCAAGTGGTTGCTAAAAAGTTCCTTGAGGAAATTATTCCTAGATTTGGGGTGCCAGCCTCTTTGGGATCAGATAACGGACCTGCCTTTGTGTCTAAGATTACTCAGTCCCTGGCTAAATCTCTAGGGGTTAAGTGGAAATTTCATTGTGAATATAGTCCCCAAAGTTCCAGTCAAGTGGAACGCATGAATCAGACCCTAAAAGAAACCTTAACTAAAATGTTATTGAGTCTGGTGGAGATTGGGTGACACTCTTACCCCTTGCCCTGTTTAAAGCTCAGAATACACTGGGCCCCCTATCCTTATCCTCGTATGAGATATTATATGGATCCTTATCCCCTATTTTATCTTCTTTTCCTTCCCCTAACATTAATCAAGCCCTACAGATTCGCAATTTTGTTCTTTCTTTTTCTCAACTACAACAGGATCTCTGGCCCCGGTTACAAGCACGGTTCCAGCTTCCCCTACATGTTCCACATTCCTTTAAACCTGGGGATTGGGTTTGGGTCAAGAGACATCAGAAGAGGGCACTCCAATCCCGTTGGAAGGGGCTGTTAGTTGTCCTTTACGTGACCCCTTCAGCTCTTAAGGTTGACAGAATCGGTCCCTGGATTCACCATTCTCACGTCCGACCAGCAGACCCCCCTGACTCCAGCCATATCACTTGGACTGTCTGCAGTCGACCTGACAACCCTTTGAAGATTCATCTGACTCGTCATGCTTCGGCCCAACCTTAGGTCCCCATTTCCCTTTTATCTATTACTAATTCTAGTTATGTGATGTTGGTCCCATGAAGCCCCTTTTGCTGGTCCCCAACTTTGGAAATGGACTCTTTATTCATTAGAAAAGGGAGAACTTCAGACGATTGTTACTTCAGGTTCTCCAACTTTTTCCCTTCCTGGGTGCAGGGTTATTGCCTATATTTGGGGATGTGATTATCAAGGGGTGGCTGTAAAACATGGGTCTCGTGTACATTATTACCTTTGCCCTGCAAGTAATCCCAGAAAAAGTCCTGTAATCAGCCAGGACAGTATTATTGTAGTCATTGGGGATGCGAGACTATAGCCTCTGGCTGGACCCCCTCTCGTCATGACCCGTGGCTGTCTCTAAATTTAAATGATACAGCTCAACATACATCTGGAAAAGATAGTACCAGTTGGGAAGGGAATGATCCCCGATGCACCCAAATTAATCTTCAGGTTATTCAACCTAGGGACCCTGGCTGGATTATAGGCCGAACCTGGGGCATCAGGAGGTATCAGACCGGGAATGATCGAGGTAGTGTTATAGTTATTAAAAAAAGAAGCCACAACCCCACCGGAGCCCACTCGTCCCAGAGACCACATTTTTGTTTTAAATCCCCCAAGTCCCATTTTGCGAACCCCTAATCTTTTGATCCCTCTTAGTTCCCCTAGCCCCACTATTGTGCCTCAGTTTAAAGACCCCTTTAAAGGACCCTTGTGGCCGCTTCTTCAAGCCTCTTATATGGCTCTTAACAATTCCCAACCTAATTTGACCAAAAGTTGCTGGCTCTGCTTGAGTGCTCGGCCTCCTTATATTATGATGCTATAGCCTTAAATGCCTCTTACAATATTTCTGCCCTAGACAAACCAACTTCTTGTAACTGGGGAGACCAAAAGGTCAGTCTAACATTACAATCCATTACTGGTCGGGGTACCTGTATTGGAAATTCTTCTCTTATTAAGAAAAACCCCCAATGCTTTCCTCAAGTTATGAGCCCTACTACTATTAAGTATTATATTCCCCCTTTAGGAGCATGGTGGTTTTGTTCTGTAACTGGACTCACTTCTTGTATCGCGCAAACTACTTTAACAACCCACTCACATGAGGTCTACCTGCTTGTCACGATCCTCCCCCAAGTAATTTATTATCCTGAGGAACAATTTTTGGCCCTTCAACATTTGAAGTCCCCACGGGTTCGACGAGAACCTGTAATTGTTTTAACCTTTGCTACTATTCTTGGACTGGTAGGAGCAAGCATAAGTATTACTTTCCTAACTCTATTGAGCCGATATGGCAGCATTACATCATGCTGTAAATACTGACCTTAAAAGAGTCGAGCAGTCGCTGGAAGCCCTGGAAAAGTCCTTAACTTCCCTTTCAGAGGTAGTTTTGCAAAATAGGCGAGGCCTCGACCTTCTTTTCCTTAAAGATGGTGGTCTTTGTACTGCCCTTCGAGAGGAGTGCTGCTTCTATACAGACCACACTGGTATAGTCCGAGAATCAGTGGCCGAACTCAGAAGTCTCGACTCCAGAGAAAGGCTCTGGACAACAGGCCAATCATGATATCAGCGGTTATTCCAGTCTTCTCCATGGCTGACCACATTCATTTCCACCCTTTTGGGACCCTTAATAATTTTTGTTCTTTTGTTAATTTTTGGACCTTGCATTTTTAATTGCTTGGTCCAGTTAAAGATCGTGTTAATACTATCCAGGTTATGTTCTGAAACGATACCAAAACGACCACCCCAAATTATGCAATGACGTGGTTGTGAGAAAGATTTCTCACTATGAACAAACAGAAGTAGGGAATGAAGTAAAGTAAATGATTAAAACTAAAACCAGTCAACCAACTCCCACCTTGCATACCTGTCTGAGATGTAATGTCTTGTTCCCCTTAACGAACTAAAACACTGAGTCCTTTTATCGTAATGTCTTGTTCTTCTCAAGTCTAACCACTAAGTCCTTTTATCTTTAGGGTAAAGTCCTGTTCCTTCCTGAGTACTGAACTGAAACCATGAATCTATTCATAGGTATTAGATCAAAGCTTCAAAAAATGTATTTAAACTCCACTCTGATTATGTTGCTTTGGAGCTCCTTGGCTGGGCTCCCCTAGCTAGCTAGGAATAAAGACTTCTTTGTGCTTGTATTGCATTGTCTTTGTGTGTTCCTTCAGTGGTCATAGAAACGGACCCTAACACTTTATTCCTTTGAGCACAATAGTATTCCATCACCAACAAATACCACAGTTTTTTCAGCCATTCCCCAATTTGAGGGCATACCCTTGTTCGAGCTGCCATTCTTGATGGGGATGAGTCTCTCTTGGTAGATGGAGGGGGGCTTCCAAATGCAAAGTCAGCCCAAACTTGGGAGCCAAACTCCTGAACCAAGCCCTGAAGTTACTAAAAGAAAGAGGACTCTCTGACTTTAACTCTTTCTTCCCTGCAGAAAAAGGTCTCCTGGACAGTTGAAACCTCAGAAGGATACACAGCCCCGGAAGGTGACATTCAAGAGGCACCTAGGACTGGTAAGAAGGGACTGATTATGTTTGGATGGGGGTGGGGGGAAGTAGGGACTTTAGTTTTGATCTCTACTGCTTAGTACAAATTAGGTAATGGTCCTGCCAGATGTAGCCCTAGGGAGGGAGATCCCTGCTTTCCCTTTTGATAGGCATCCTACCTCCCCCACACCATTCACTGAGGGACCCCCTGCCTGGGGTATAGATCCCACATAGACCCCACAACATGGTTCAGACTCCCTGTGGCCTTGACTCCAGCCCCTCAGCACCCACAAACAAGGGTGGGACAGGTAGACCCACTCCCTAGACTAAATCCTGGAGAGAAAATGGCTTCAGTGAGCAACTTTAGAGAAGAATTAGAAACAGAATTGGGCTACACAGAGCAGGACTTATGGATAGAAAGTGTTCACTCCATCCTCACAGTCTCAAGCAGAGCAGCTGTTTTACTGTGCACTATGCAGGCCCTCCACAAAGGGGGTTCTCTTCCCCTTGGGAATGGACAAATAAACTGAGTTGAAGTGGATGACCCTCCTTTGTCAAGTAATCCCCCCAGAGAAAATGGCAGTAGTGCCTCCTCTACACTCTTTCCTCCTCTGAGAGGGGAGATCAGAAGAGTATGAGGTTCCTACTCCCCCCTGAACTAGGAAGCCTGTGGGCCTGTCTCTTGAGAGGAGTGCAAACATGTGAGCATGAGGTGCTCCAAAGCTGGAGCTTAAGGGTTAGAAATCACACGCTGGACAGTTCTCTAATGTGAGAATCCCCTGAGGAAGTGGACCTCTGGGGGACCTGCGGAGGAAAGGCTGAACCACAAACCCATCCCTCCTCGTGGATGGGCCCCCAGGCGCAGGCTCAGTTTGCTGTCCCCTCCCCCTGATCTGGGAGAGCCTGGGCAACCCTCCTGAGAACAGGGCACAAAGGGCAGTTAGAAATGCAGGGGACACCTTAGATAAGGATCTCTGTTTGGAACTCGGACCCTTCAAGGGTGGCTGGGCCTTTCCAAAGCACTAAAAAAGTTCCCTTCACAGTGAAAACCGGAGTGAAGCAAGGCTGCATGCTTTTGCCCCTTATCTTCTTGATGGTCATAGATTGGACCATGAGAAGAATTACCAAGGACAACAATGCGGGCATCCAATGGACTCACACCAAACAGCTCGAGGACCTGGACTTCGCGGATGACATCTGTCTCCTTTCTCACAAGCAGCAGGATGCGCAAGCCAAACTTGCACGACTCTCTGAAGAAGCGGAGAAGACAGGTCTGAAGATCAACAAGAGGAAGACCAGGTGATCACAGTCAACAGTAGACAGGACCTGCCCATCCAACTACAGGGAGAAAACATCAGGGAGACGGACCACTTCACCTATTTGGGTAGCATCGGTGGGGCAGATGAGGACATCAGAAACCGAATCAACAAAGCCAGACAGGCATTTAACACCCTGCGATCTGTCTGGACCTCCAAAGCACTGTCCCTCCTCACTAAGCTCCAAATCTTCAATACCAACGTAAAGGCCGTCCTCCTATATGGATCAGAAAGCTGGAGAGTGACGAGCACTAACACCAACAAACTCCAGGTCTTTGTTAATAGAGGTCTACGTCACATCTTGAACATCAGATGGCCTGAAAAGGTCTCCAATGCTAGTCTCTGGGAAAGAACATTCCAGTACCCCATCAGTCAGGACATAAAGAAACATAAGTGGAGATGGATAGGACATACGCTAAGAAAAACGGAAGACAACATAGCCAGACAAGCATTGAGCTGGAACCCTTCAGGGAGGAGGAAAGTCGGAAGGCCAAAACAGACCTGGCGAAGATCTGCCGAAAATGAAACAAAAACAGTCAGAACGACATGGGCCCAGCTGGGGGAAGTTGCCCAGAACAGAGTCCGTTGGCGTGAGATGGTTGCGGCCCTATGCTCCTAAGGAGTCAATAGGAATAATAATAATAATAATAATAAAGTCCTCAGGGACAAATAAGTACCGGACCTCCCCCCCCCCCTTCCCAGGATGGTGGAGTCAAGTCAGCTTGCTCTTAGGAGGAGCCCAAACCTGCCTGCAGGTTTACCCCTGCTTTGTCTCTTGCTTTATTGCACTGGAACCAAGAAGTGTTGAAGGAATGCAAGTAGGATTAGAAGGTCTATTGCTGATCCTGAGGAGGATGAAGAGCTCTGAGGTCGAGGAGGGAGGAGAGGAGACTCGCTGTGGCCAAATGGGGTGAATGCAACACAGATTGGGAAGGTGGAAAGCGGGGGAATTGTGAGGAGCCTGTCTGTGAGCTGTCCTCTGGATATGTTCTCCAGTAGCCTCCGGCCAAGCCAGGTGCTGGCTTCAAGCAGGCGGACCATCCCGGGAAACTTCGAACCGGGAGCCCCTGCTTCTGCCTGGCTGCTCCCCAGAGCGTGTGCCAGCAGCCACAGCTGGGAAAGTCTGTGCTCAGGCCATCTGGTAACCGAGCCGAGCTTCTCTCCTAAAGCTCTCCATGTTAATGTCGGGGGTTGGGTTAGACTTTAGCCGGTAGTTTGGGCTCCCCAGTTTCTGGGGGTGAGACAGGGAAGGAGGTGGAGAAGGGGGGCTTGTGGTTAAAGCCCATAAAAGGTGAGCTTCCGCCAGAAGAGGGGCCGTTTGACTTGTGGTTAGGGGCGGCGCCACTTTCATGAAAGCGAAATCCACAGTCTTTTCTGCTCCTAAAGTCTGACTGCGAACTGTCCTTGTGAGGAGCGGACCCCTTAGTCCAATGAGAATTCCAATGTCAGAGGCACCCTCCAAGGAGCAGCCTTCTCTCCGCCTCCCCTCAGGCAGCTCCACTCTGATGCCTGTAGGGGCGGTTGGTGGCCTTCCAGCCTTCATCTCCCCGTTCTGGCCTCTCTCCGGGTGGCTGCCAGAGCCAGGAGGCCATGCTCCATCTCCTGCAGAGGGGACACTGGCCGGGGGCGGTCTGCAAGCTTGGCCTCCAGCCTGATGGGCTTGCTGGGGTCAGAGCAGAGAGAAGAGAGAAGTGAGCAGGGGAGGGAGGAGCCAAGAGGGAGGAAG
>NC_058133.1:518720119-518737076 GCF_016433145.1 Gracilinanus agilis
CAATCTGCTAGGTGTGAGGTGATACCTCAGAGTTATTTTGATTTGCTGTTCTGTAATTATTAGAGATTTAGAACACTTTCTCATGTGCTTATTGATACTTTTGATTGCTTTACCTGAAAATTGGCTATTCATGTCTCTTGCCCATTTATCAATTGGGGAATGGCTTGATTTTTTTATACAATTGCTTTAACTCCTTGTATATTTGATTAATTAGACCGCTGTCCAAGTTTTTCATTATAAAGATTTTTCCCCAATTTGTTGTTTCCTTCTGATTTTGACTACATTGTTTTTGTACAAAAGCTTTTTAGTTTAATATAATCAAAACCATTTAATTTACATTTTGTAATTTTCTCTAACTCTTGCTTGCTTTTAAAATCTTTCCTTTCCCAGAGATCTGACAAGTATACTATTCTGTGTTCACTTAACTTATTTATAGTTTCCCTCTTTATATTCAAGTCATTCACCTATTCTGAATTTATCTTGGTGTAGGGTGTGATGTGTTGATTTAAACCTAATCTCTCCCATATTGTTTTCCAAATGTCCCAGCAGTTTTTGTCAAATAGTGGATTCATGTCCCAAAAGTTGGGCTCTTGGGGTTTACCATACACTGTCTTGCTGATGTCATTTACCCCAAGTCTATTCCACTGATCCTCCCTTCTGTCTCTTAGCCAGTACCATATTGTTTTGATGAACAATGCTTTATAGTATAGTTTAATATCTGGTACTGCTAGGCCCCCTTCCTTCACATTTTTTTTCATTATTTCCCTTGATATTCTTGATCTTTTGTTATTCCAAATGAAATTTGTTATAGTTTTTCCTAATTCAGTAAAGAAGATTTGGGGTAGTTTGATAGGTATGGTGCTAAATAGGTTAATTAATTTGGGTAGAATCGTCATTTTTATTATGTTAGCTCTTCCTACCCATGAGCAATCAATGGCTTTCCAATTGTTTAGATCCAATTTTATTTGTTTGGAAAGTGTTTTATAGTTTTCGTATAATTGCTGTGTTTGTTTCGGTTGATAGATTCCCAAGTATTTTATATTGTCTAGCATGATTTTAAATGGTGTTTCTCTTTCTACCTCTTGCTGTTGTGATGTGTTGGAAATATATAGAAATGCTGATGACTTATGTGCATTTATTTTGTATCCTGCAACTTTGCTAAATGTGTTGATTATTTCTACAAGCTTCTTAGTTGATTCTCTAGGATTTTTTAAGTAGACCATCATATCATCTGCAAAGAGTGATGGCTTAGTCTCCTCATTGCCTATTTTGATACCTTCAATTTCTTTTTCTTCTCTAATTGCTACTGCTAGTGTTTCTAGTACTATGTTGAATAGAAGAGGTGATAATGGGCATCCTTGTTTCAGTCTTGATCTTATTGGCAAGGCTTCTAATTTATCCCCATTGCATGTGATGTTTGTTGATGGTTTTAGGTATATACTGTTTATTATTTTTAAGAAACGTCCTTCTATTCCTATACTTTTCAATGTTTTCAATAGGAATGGATGCTGTATTTTGTCAAAGGCTTTTTCAGCATCTATTGAGATAATCATGTGATTTTTGTTTGTTAGACTGTTGATATGGTCAATTATGTGGATGGTTTTCCTACTGTTGAACCATCCTTGCATTCCTGGTATAAATCCCACCTGATTATGGTGGATGATCTTCTTAATTACTTGCTGGAGTCTCTTTGTTAGTATTCTATTTAAGATTTTTGCATCTATGTTCATTAGGGAGATTGGTCTGTAGTTTTCTTTCTCTGTTTTTGATCTCCCTGGCTTTGGAATCAGTACCATATTTGTGTCATAAAAGGAATTTGGTAGGACTCTTTCTTTGCTTATCATATCAAATAATTTGTGTAGTATTGAAATTAGTTGCACTTTTAATGTCTGATAGAATTCACTTGTGAATCCATCAGGTCCTGGTGATTTTTTTCTTAGGGAGTTCTTTGATGGCTTGTTGAATTTCTTTTTCTGATATGGGATTATTTAGGTATTCTATTTCTTCTGCTGTTAATCTAGGCAGTTTATATTTTTGTAAATATTTGTCCATATCTCCTAAATTGTTATATTTATTGCCATATAATTGGGCAAAATACTTTTTAATGATTGCCTCAATTTCCCCTTCATTAGAGGTGAGGTCTCCCTTTTCATCTTTGATACTGTCAATTTGGTTTTCTCTTTCCTTGTTTTTATTAGATTGACAAGTACTTTGTCTATTTTATCTGTTTTTTTAAATACCAGCTTCTAGTCTTATTTATTAATTCAATAGATCTTTTACTTTTGATTTTATTAATTTCTCCCTTGATTTTTAGTATTTCTAATTTAGTTTTCATCTGGGGATTTTTAATTTGTTCGCTTTCTAATTTTTTGAGTTGCATGCCCAATTCATTAATCTCTGCCCTCCTTAATTTGTTAATATATGCACTCAAGGATATAAATTTCCCCCTGAGTACTGCCTTGGCTGCATTCCACAGAGTTTGGTAGGATGTCTCATCATTGTCATTCTCTTCAATGAAATTGTTGATTGTTTCTATGATTTCTTCTTTAACTGGATTGTTTTGCAGAATCATATTATTTAATTTCCAATTAGTTTTTGATTTGCCTGTCCAGGTGACCTTGCTAATTATTATTTTTATTGCATTATGATCTGAGAAGGTTACATTTATTATTTCTTCTCTTTTGCATTTGTTTGCAATGATTCTATGCCCTATAACATGGTCAATCTTTTTGAATGTACCATGTGCAGCTGAAAAGAAGGTGTATTCCCTTTTGTCCCTATTTATTTTTATCCACATATCAATTAAGTCTAATTTTCTAGGGCTTCATTCACTTCTCTTACCTCTTTCTTATTTATTTTTTGGTTTGATTTATCTAGATCTGAAAGAGGAATATTTAGATCTCCCACTATTATGGTTTTATTATCTATTTCCTTCTTTAGCTCTGCCAGTTTCTCCTTTATGAATTTGGATGCTATGCCACTTGGTGCATACATATTGAGCAATGTTATTTCCTCATTGTTTATACTTCCTTTAATCAGGATGTAATGACCTTCCCTGTCTTTTTTAATCATATCTGTTTTTACTTTGGCTTTGTCAGAAATTACAATTGCCACTCTTGCCTTCTTTTTCTCATTTAATGCCCAAAAGATTTTGCTCAATCCCTTACCTTAAATTTGTGTATGTCACCCGCCTCATAGGTGTTTCTTGTAGACAACATATGGTAGGATTTTGGTTTCTAATCCACTCTGCTATTTGCTTCCGTTTTATGAGCGAGTTCATCCCATTCACATTCAGAGTTATAATTGTCAGTTGTGTATTCACTGATATTTTTGTATCCTCCCCTATTCCTACCCCTTCTTCTTAAACTATTTCCTTTTAAACCAGTGGTTTGTTTTAAGCCGCTATACCTTCTACCCTCCCTTGATTAACTTCCCTTTCTACCCCCCTCCCTTATTATTCCCCCCTTTTTATTTTTAAAGGACTAATGAATTCCATCCCCCTTCTTTTCCCTTCCCTTTTTTGACCTCCCCACTCCCCTGATCCCTTTGGTTTATCCCTTCTGACTTTGTCAGTAGGGTTAGATAGAGTTTTATATCCCAGTGGATAATATAGGTACTCTTCCCTCTCTGGGTTAATTACACTGAGAGTAAGGTTTAATTATTACCTCTTAATGCTCTCTTCCTCTCCTTCTTATAATAGCATTTGTCCCCTCTCCTTCCCATGTCCTCTTTGTGTGTAATGGAATATCCTATTTTTCTTATTCACTCAAGTTTCTCTTGGTGTCCCCTTCTATTCACCCCCCTCTTTTCCACCCCCCCATATCATCTTAGACCATTTAGTATTCCACCCTCTCTCTATGAATTCTTCTTCTGATTACTATAATAGTGAATAGAGTTCACTACAGAGAATTATACATAACATTTCTCCATATAGTAATACAGATAATTAGATCTTACTGAGGCCCTTAAAAAGACAAATTTAAAAATTATGAGTTTTCTTTCTTTCCCCTCTGTTTGTTATTTACCTTTTCATGTTTCTCTTGATTTTTGTGGTTGAATATCAAACTTTCCATTTAATCCTAGTTTTTTCTGTGCTAATACTTGGAAATCTTCAATTTTGTTGAATGCCCATACTTTTCCCTGGAAGTATATTGTCAATTTTGATGGGTAATTGATTGGTGGTTGAAGGCCCAGCTCTTTTGCCTTTCTGAATATCATATTCCAAGCCTTGAGGTCTTTTAGCATGGAGGCTCCCAGATCCTGTGTGATCCTGATTGGTGCTCCTTGATATTTAAATTGTCTCTTTCTGGCTTCTTGTAAAATTTTTTCTTTTACTTGGAAGCTCTTGAATTTGGCTATTATATTCCTGGGCATTGTCTTTTCTGGGTCTGATGTAGAGGGTGATCTATGGATGCTTTCAATGTCTATATTGCCCTCTTGTTGTAGAACTTCAGGGCAATTTTGCTGAATAATTTCTTTTAGTATGGAGTCCAAATTTCTATTAATTTCTGCTTTTTCAGGGAGACCAATGATTTTCAAATTGTCTCTTTTAGACTGGTTTTCTTGGTCTGTCACTTTCTCATTGAGATATTTCATGTTTCCTTCTATTTTATCAGTCTTTTGACTTTGTTTTATTTGTTCTTGCTGTCTTGAGAGATCATTAGCTTCTAATTGCTCAATTCTAGCCTTTAGGCACTGGTTTTCCTTTTCAATCTGGTCATTTCTGGTGCTCAATTTGCTTATCAGTTCATTTGATTTCTGAGCCTCACTTTCCAATTGTAAAATTCTGCCTTTTAAACTGTCATTTTCTTGCGTGATTTCCTTTTGAGCTATTTCCCATTTCTCTAGCCAAATCTTTTCCAACTTTCTTGTCATCTCAGATTTCAACTCTTCAAGAGTTTGTGACCAGTTTTCATTATTTTGGGAGGGTCTGGATGGGATTGCTTGTGTTTTCTCCTCTTCTGTTTGCTCGGTTGTCTGGATTTTCTCTGTGTAAAAGTTGTGGAGTGTTAAAGATTACTTCTTGTTGTTGTTAATCTTTCTCTTTTTGCCTTCCTGATTCTGGGTTGTCATTATTGTTAGCCCAGCCTGTTTTCAGCTTTATCCTAGTGCTCAGGGTCTGTCTGTGCTCTTTAGGCTCCTGAGGTCTTAGTTCTGGTATTCTCAAGGTCAAGCCCTCTGGTGGACCCCCTTGCTTGATCCTCTGCTGGATTTCCTTTACAATTCTCAGGGCCCTGCTTCCACAGTCACATACCCGTCTGCACTGGTTCCCCACTCAGGGTTTCAGAGCCTTTGCTCACGCCTGCACCCACCTCCGCCCACACCTGCTGTCCATTTCCATGCTAAAAGTCCATGCGCATTCTTTAGCCTTTTGGGGTCCTAAGTCTTGCTGCTCTTAGGAACAGGCCTTGGAGCTGCCAATGACTCAATGGGTGCCACAAACTTGCTCTATATCTTTTGAGCTAGCTTTGGCATTGTAGGTGGAGTGTGTGTGTGGGGATGGGGAGGTTGCTCAGCCTGAGATTTAGTGAGAGCTGTTTCTCCCCTTTATAGCATGGAAATGCCCCAATACCACGTACCTTCCACCCTGCTCCCTGTTGTGGGGTCCCTCTGTTCTTCTGGATTTGTTTTTATGTCCCCTTGAGGAGTCCTGTATGTTTTGGTTAGGAGAGGTTAAGTCACTACTTTTTATTCCACCATCTTAACCCGGAACTACTACATATAGTATTGAAAATATTATATATAGCATTTTGAAAGTATAACATATAGTATGGAAACTATTACATGCAGCATTTGTAAGGTATTACAAATATAATTGAAAGTATTACATGAAGCATTTGTAAGGTATTACATACAATACAGAAAGTATTACATATAGCATTTGTAAAGTATGAAATATAGTATTGAAAGTAGTACATATAGCATTTCGAAAGTATTACATATATTATGGAAATTATTACATACAGCATTTGTAAGGTATTATATATGGTATTGAAAGTATTACATAAAGCATTTCTAATGTATTAGATATAGGATTGAAAGAATTACATAAAGCATTTGCAAAGTATTACATATGGGATTGAAAGTATTACATATAGCATTTCAAAAGAATTACATATATTATGGAATATATTCCATAATACATTTGTAAGCTATTACATATAGTATTGAAAGTATTATATATACCATTTCAAATGTATTACACATAGTATGGAAAGTACTACATATAGCAATTGTAAAGTATTATATATAGTATTGAAAGTATTACAAATAGCATTTCTAAAGTATTACATATAGTACTAAAAGTATTACATATAGCATTTGAAAATTATTAAAAATAGTATTGAAAGTATTACATATAGTATAGAAAGTATTACATATAGTATTGAAAGTATTACGTAAAGAATTTCAAAAGTATAACGTACAGTATTGAAATTATTACATATAGCATTTGTAACCTATTACATATAGTACTAAAAGTANTGGTATTGAAAGTATTACATATAGTATTGAAAGTATGACATATAGCATTTCAAAGGTATTACATATAGTATAGAAAGTATTACATAGTGCATTTTTAAGGAATTACACATAGTACTGAAAGTATTACATAGTTATTGAAATTATTACATATAGTATTGAAAGTGTGACATATTGCATTTCAAAAGTATTAAATATAGAATAGAAAGTATTACATAATGCATTTGTAAGATATTACACATAGTACTGAAAGTAGTACATAAAGTATTTGTAAAGTATTACATATATTACGGAAAGTATTGCATATAGCATTTGTAATATATTACATATGGTATTTAAAGTATTACCTCTAGCATTGAACGTATGACATATAGCATTACGAAAGTAGTCCATATAGTATAGAAAGTATTACATAATGCATTTTTAGGTATTACACATAGTACTGAAAATATTATATAAGGCATTTGTAAAGTATTACAAATATTACACTGTAGAGATTGAAATTAATATTAAATGCCTCCAAAGTATGATATTTATAAGGATTTTATTTAAAAGGCCCTAGGGAAGACCCTCACTCACCCTTCACAATGGTTCCTTCTCTCCAAAAAGTCTCGACAACATGCCCACTATTACCATATCAAAAACAGCCCACGAAACCCACAACCAATATGAAAAGGCTAAAGGCCTTATGTGTATGTTGAAAAGGAGTTTGGGTAATGTAGTTTTAACTCACAACCAATAGGAAAAGGCTTAAGGAATTATGGGTAATGTAGTTTTAAAGGGAGTACAAGGTATTTTCAACTTTATATTCCCCCCTGTGATCCTTTGGGAGACAAGTCTCCCCAATGGATCATGAAAACAATCAAACTAAGTTTACAATAATTCAGAGATAAAAGAGAAATAAAAGGGGGAAAGAAGAAAACCAATGTCTGATGCCTTGACAATAAGCCATTTAAGGGGCAGTCCCCTTTTTCTGGCATAAAGTGTCCTTTCAAAATAAATACATTCAATCCCCCAAAGTTAAAATTCGCCATGTCTCAAAATTCACTCTGGATCTCTTGCAGCAGTGTGTGGTCTCTGCATGCATCTTTATGGCGTCTTCTGGATTCTGGGAGGTAGTCTTCTGTTCTAAATTAGGGTCTAATTCAAGTCCAAATTTACAGAAGTAACATAGTCACCCAGAGGAGAACAACTTAAATTTTCCCCCTGAGGAAAATACGGGGATACACATGGGAATCACACAGGAATACATGGTCAAGGCATAAGGTATATGAATCAATTCTCAAACATCAAAAAGTCCAAAGAAAAAATTAAAAGGAAAAAAAAAGAAAAAGAAAGGAGAAGAAAAAAAATAACCTCTGAGGAAATTACAGGATTTTAAAAAAAAATGTGTGAAAGGGAAAAATTCTAGGAATAAGAAAAAGGAAAAAAAAATTCACTAATCAAAGCAGGTTTCTGTAGCAATCCATGTCCCATAAGTTTTTCAATGGCAATAACTCACTAACCCAATTTAGCAGCCTGGAGTACAGTAAGTTGTCACATCATAAAAGAAATGGAAAAACGAGACTAGATCTCAAGACAAATGAGAAATAGCATTTTCCAGTGCAATACTTTTCTTCACTTCAGATATAATGGAACCAGAACAATTGATGTTGAGTACTTGATATCAAGTGTGGTACAAGGAAGTCCTACGTCTTAACGTACGCTAAGCGTTGTCACCTCGAGTCTCACACAGGATCAAGTCTTTACATAGAATGTCATCAATCCCTGTAGGATTAGTTCAGTCTCTTTCTTTTATGTGCTCATTTGCACTTTGCAGGTCAAAAACTCTGTGCTCCTTTATGGTCCGATTTTCCTTGGATTAGACATAGTCATCGAGCAAAAGTCTCATAATAGTTAAATAACTAGTGGCAGGTTTCATATGCTAGGCAAATGGACATCTTAGCTTATTCTTATTGCAAAAATCAAAACAGTCAAGAGTCTATTCAATGCTGGTGACGTGCTCCAAATGTAAAAAAAATGAGGGAAAAGGAAAAAAATCAAATACTGTATTGCACATGTAGGAAGAAAAACCAAAAACAACAAAAAAAAATGTGTAGTTTTTACACAATCACAGAGGTAAAGAATAGAGGTTAATTTGTAAGAAATAAGATTCATTTCCTCCTTAACTTGCCATGATCCATAGTGTGAGTGCAAATGAGGTAGACAAAGTGATGTGGGTGCAAACGAGGCATACAGAGCAATAATACATTCGAGAAAGTGCAAAAGGAATGACAAAGAGCATAAAATGTTTTTGAAAGGCACATCAGGTCAATTAGGTCACTAATACAGATATTATGTTGTGAGGTAGTATATGCATCGTTCAAGTACAAGGATCAATCAAATAAAGTGCAACAAAATAGTGCAAAATCCAGCAATAGAGCATTCTCATCACAATAGGCAAATACAATCAATAGTCAAATATAATAGGTGCAGGTAATAATACTTAGTACAGAGAATTATTCATTATCAATAGGGGGTACTTGTTTCACATGACTGCAATGAATCCATGAGTCCCTCTCCCCAATTTTAATGGCTGTTGGTGTAGTTAATAGGATCTGGAATGGTCCATCATAAGCAGGTTCAGTTGACCCAGTACGTTTGAAATTCTTTATGTACACACTATCACCTGGGTTCAAATCATGAAGCAAGAAGTCTAAGGGGCCTGCTTGAACAGCAACTCCAGAGTCATGGAGTTCTCGCAATTTTGTTTGTAATTGTCTGATATAAGTGGCAATGGTTGTATCCCCTCCTAACAATGAAGTATAGGCAGGGTTGAATGGTTGTGCCTGAATAGGTGGATGTCCAAATAGCATCTCAAATGGTGAGACATGTAAATCGCCTCTGGATCTGCTTCTGAGATAAAATAAGGCCAGAGGTAGAATTTCAGGCCATTTCAAATGAGTCTCCGTGCATAATTTGCCAATCATAATTTTAAGTTCCTTATTCATCCTTTCAACTTGGCCAGAGCTCTGGGGATGATATGGTGTACAAAACTTAGGAGTTATCACCAAACATGAATAAATTAGTGATAAGACTGAGTCAGTAAAGTGAGTTCCTCTATCAGAATCAATATGTGCTGGCAGGCCAAAAAGAGGAATAATCTCTTTCAAAAGGATTTTGGCAACAAAAGCCGCTGTGGCCTGAGCCGTAGGAAAAGCTTCAGGCCACCTGGTCAGTTGATCGACTATGACCAGACAAAATTTATAGTGTCCAGCTTTTGGCATAGAGATAAAATCAATTTGCAAATGTTCAAATGGTGTGTAAGCTAGAGGATGTCCACCAAAAGCTTTTTCTCGAAAAGTGTGCTGATTAAAGGCCTGGCAGGTGGGACAAGCTGTACATATTTTGGAAGCAATTGTACTTATTCCAGGTGCTATCCATACGCTTTTAACAGAGTCTACAATCCTTGGGTGCCAAAATTACCATGTTTATGGATAGAATGACAGATTTGGTTATAGAAAGCCCTAGGGAGCAGGGGTTTGCCTTCAGATGACACCCATATTCCATTTATCTGTTTTGCTTTAAATCTCTGCTTCCATTTTCCCACTTCCTTGTCATTATAGGAAAGGGATAGATCCAAATTATCAATAATTGTTAGTGGCATAATTAACTCAGGTCCTTCTAAGGCTGCTAGTTTGGCTGCAGCATCTGCTCAATCATTTCCCCTGGAGACAGGGTCAGTGCCACCTGTGTGTGCAGAGCAGTGAATAACAGCTATGGCTTCAGGGAGTTGGATGGTAGAAAGAAGTTCAGTGATAAGGTCTGCATTGGCAATACACTTTCCAGCTGATGTTAAGAATCCCCTTTGAAGCCATAACATGCCAACAGCATGACATATGCCAAATGCATAACGGGAGTCTGTGTAAATTGTGACCCTTTTGTTCTGTGCAATGATACAAGCCTGTTTTAAAGCTGTGAGTTCTGCACCTTGTGCACTCACATGTGAGGGTAAAGAAGCTGACCATAGAGTCTCCAATTCTGTAACTACTGCAGCTCCTGTATAGTGCACACCCTCTCTCATAAAAGAAGAACCATCTATAAATAATATTAAATCTGGATTGTCCAAAGGGGTGTCCAGTAAATCATGTTATGATGGTAATTTGAGGAAAGGTGTTTGGGATAAGGGAATTTAAAGGAGGATGTTGGAGACTTGGTAAGTGGATAAACTACGCTACAGGTAGGCTGGGATTAAAGGAGATTCAGGGTATAATAGGACTGAAGTCAGGAGTATAACACAGAAGGGAAACAGAGATCTTTTTGGGAGAAGATAAGTTAAACTAAACAGACAAACACTGCAGGATTACAGACTGGGACTTAGACTCAAACACAAGCTGAGGGAAATAAACTAGACTGAAATTAACAAACAGGCTTTATTTAATTTCACAGGAAGGGACCTATTTTGAAGTAACACCTTCCTTCAAGATGGATGCCCCAGCTACCCTCTAAGCCCAGAGTATGTTGTCTCTTTCCCTCTTCTCCCCTCTTGATAACTAACAGACAAATTACACTAAATAGGACTATTGAAAACACAAAGGGTTTAATTGTTTGAAGAATGTTTGTTAGGAAGGTGGGTTAAAGGAAAGCCCTATCAGTTATCTCAGGAACCTCAGGTGGGGGAAGGGAAGTAAAGATGGAATCTGAGTAAGGACCTGCCTTACTCAGTTTTACAAATTGCTATCTAAAGGGAATTTATTTGATTTGATTAAATTATAGATAATGCTGCCAGTTAGACAACTCTTCACAGATTTAACTCCTCTCTAATTTCTCTCCTTATAAACTCCACAGCCACTAAGGTAAGGGAGGGAAGACAGGGTGGTATTAGGAAAGGAAGATATAAAGGATCTATCTAAAATAATAACTTCTTAAGTAAATATATCAATGCTAGGCTAAATTTCAATATTGAAGCTAGATAATCTAAGAGCTCGCTCATTGACTTCCTCCCTCCATGGAAGACCCAGTCAACTGCCCCTCTCCTCAAGATTCTAAAAGCCCAACTGATTTTGGAACTCAGCCAAAGCTAGAAAAACCATAACCCCCAATTCTGTATACTACAATCACTACGAGGTTTATCAACAGTGGACACCAAAGATGTACAATCATGTAAAGGTTCTTCAGAAATTGGTAAGTCAGGGAGCAAAGTCGCAGGATTAAGAGCTCCACAGCGTTTTAATGTGATATGTTCATTATTCAATAGGGTTATCTCATATCTTGTAATCCTTTGATCAGTAAATGCTTGAGTTCTATGTCTTAATAACAATGCCTCTACCTCGTGCGGGCACATTATGGTCAGAGGGCATCCTAATACCAAATCAGATTTTGTCACTAATAAAGCTGTGGCAGCTACTCCTCTAAAGCATGGTGATGCTCCTGCAGCTACTGGGTCCAGCTGGGCTGAATAATAGGCTACTGGGCGTTGATCAGGCCCCAAAATTTGAGTTAGAACACCTGAGGCTATTCCTTTCCTTTCATGGACATATAAAGTAAATGGTTTGTCATAATTCGGGATACCGAAAGCAGGGGCAGACAGGATAGCACATTTTAAATTTGAAAGAGCTATTCGATGTTCCTTTTCCAATTTAAGTGGTTTGGGGACTGTGTTTTTTGTGAGTGCTACAAGGGACTTAGTGATTTCTCCATAGCAGGGCATCTACTGCTGACAAAATCCTGTTGCTCCAAGTATTGCCCTCAATTGTTTTTTAGTGGTAGGATCACTTAAGTTTTGGATACTTTCAATACATTGTGGAGAAATTAAATGGGACCCAGCAGTTAAAATAAATCATAAATATTGCACTTTTGGAAGACACCACTGAACCTTTTCTTTTGAGATTTTGTGGCCTCTTTTATGTAATTCTAAAAGAAGATGTTTACTATGTTCTTGACATGTTGTGGCATCTGGTGAGGCCAAGAGTAAATCATCTACATATTTAATTAACTTGCTGTTTTTAAATATAATATTGTCTGTGTCTTGGCTCAAAATCTGTGCAAAAAGTGTTGGGCTTTCGACATACCCTTGGGGTAAACATGCCCATGTCCCCTAGAAACCTTTCCAGGTGAAAGCAAAGATATGTCTGGAGTCCTCATGTATAGGTATGGAAAAGAAGGCTGAGCACAAGTCTATTACTGTAAAGTATATAGCTGTGTTGGGGCAGCTGGGTGGCTCAGTGGATTGAGAGCCAGGCCTAGAGACTGGAGGTCCTAGGTTCAAGTCCGTCCTCTGACACTTCCAGCTGTGTGACCTTGGGCAAGTCACTTGACCCCTATTGCCCACCCTTACCACTCCTGGACCAAGGACGGTCCCTAGCCCAGATGAAAAAAGGAGGAGGGTTGGGCGTGGGGCTAGCAACCCCACCCTGTAAAAACTACATCTGCTAAAGAAACTGCAACCTAAAGTAGGAGCAGCTGGGTTAGCTCAGTGGATTGAGAGCCAGGCCTAGAGACGAAAGGTCCTAGGTTCAAGTCCGGGCTCAGACACTTCCCAGCTGGGTGACCCTGAGCGACTGTCCCATTGCCTACTGGTTGTGGCCCTATGCTCCTAGAATGGAGTCCCAGGATAAAAAAAAATGTAGCTGTGCTAGGAATAGAAGAAATGATAGTATTTATATTGGAGACTACAGGGTGTCTCTTTATAACATGATTGTTCACTGCCCTTAAGTTCTGGACAAATCGATAGAGATGCTTGCCATCAGGCCCCAATTTTGGCTTTTTAACAGGCAGGATTGGAGTATTGTATTCAGATTTACTGGGAATTATGATGCCTTGGTCAATTAGTGAATTTATCACTGGGGTAATGCCCTCTATTGCCTCCTTTGAGAGAGGATACTGAGGAATGGAAGGAGGTGGGCTAGATTTTGTTTTAATTTGGACAGGGACAGCTGATTTAAGTATGCCAATATCAGAAGGTGATATGGCCCAGAGAGACTCAGGTATATCTGTTGGGATTTCAAAAGTAGGAGACCCCTGTATCTCATGACTATCTGAAAGGAGCACAGGGAGAAAAAAGATTCCTCAGGCAATTCCAGTGACATAGAGCCATCTGGAGAGCAATTTATTGTGGCTCTAAGCTTGCATAAAAGATCTCTCCCCAGCAGGTTTATAGGGGAGCCAGGCATCAATAGGAAGGAGTGCTCCACATTTAGGGGCCCTGCGGCTACTGTTCTAGGGGAGAGCTTTGGTACCATTTGGGGTTCTCCTGATACCCCAATACACTTATTGCTCCTATGGAATTGCAATATGGGTCTGGTGTACTCTTCAATACAGATCTGGAAGCTCCAGTGTCCACAAGACAGTCATAATAGGCATTACCAACCTTTAATGTTACATAAGGCTTGTCAGTATGGGGGGGGGCAGTGGATGGGGACAAGAGGTAGTAAGGCATCAGGGTCTGGAAAATCAAAGGTTGTATCCTTTGATCCCTGTGCCTCAACCCCCCCCCCCCGTACACCTTCATAATCTTTGGGTGGGCCCATGGGCGCCTCCTTGAGGGGCAGTAGCAGCCTGGGTGGTTTGGGGCTGACCTCCACTCAAGATATGCTGCTCTGGAGTCATTTGGTATGAGTTATCAATTGTCTGATCCATATATCTAGATTTGTTACTAGTCCTAAAGTCACAATCCCTGAAATCATTGTTTCCATAATCGTTATTATTTCTATAATTTCTATAATCATTATCTCTATAATTTCTATAATCGTTATTTCTATAATTATAATTATTTCTAAAGTTGTAATTTCTGAAGTTATTATTTCTAGATGCCTGATCCCAAGTTCTACAGTTCATCAATATATGACCCCTTCTTCCACAAAATTGGCATATGAGGGGCTGAAATTTAGATTCATGGAGAGGGGCAATTGCCATTGGTTTAGTAACAGACTCTTGTAGTCGTTTTTCAGCTCTATCGCTTACAACAGAGTCAGTCAAGGAGTCTAGTCTCTTATTAAAAATGTCCATATTCTTTTTAAATATGTCCAATAAACTATTACTCTCTTCTTGTTTCTCTTTATGGTTGTTAAAGACATAAACAGCAGTTCTCCTTAACTCATCAAGGTCCATTTCTGGCCATGTAGGGCAATTTGTTTTAAAATGATCTACAATCTCTTTACGAGAGTTATGGACAAATTGTCCCTTTATTTGCCTTACATCCTTTTCAACAGAAAGGTCAAGTTCCATGTATCTATTTCCCAGTTCAATGATCCTGTCCATGAATTGGGAGAGTGTCTTATCATCAAATTGTGTAATGCTTTTGAATTTGGGCCAGGCCTGAGGTTTCTCAGCACATGCTCGCATTGCTTTTAGAAGAGCACCCCTAGCGAGATGTAAGTCTAAGCAGTCTTTGTGATCGTTATACTGCCAGTTAGGATCTTCAGATGGCCAGCGTACTGCATTACATCCTCGAGGTTTGTTAGCATAGGCAAAAATTTTAGTCCTCTCCTGTTCTCTTAGGAGAGTCTGGAACAATTTTTCTGAGTCTTTATACGTGGGCTCATAATCATAGAAAATATCCTCAAATTTTTTTATTACCATTAAAGGTTCTTCTGTGAAGGATGGGCAGTTTTATTTGAAATCTTTTATGTCCTGGCTCGTGAAAGGCTTATATTGTTTCAATGTGACCACATCCCCATCAGTGCTATTGTGGACACTTCCAGTAAGGGGAAAAAAGCCTGCATAGGAATCATTTACTGACTGTGGGTAGGCCATGTTAGCCAGAAGTTGCAGAGCATGAGCAAATTGGTTTAGAGTGCGAGAAAAGAGTTTCTGTAACTGAGATATAGTAGAGGGACCTGGTATTTCTATGTTAGAGGAAACAGGTATGCAAAAATCAGGCCTGTTTTGGGAAGAATCTTCTTCTTTCATTTTAGCTTATAAGTAATACACTATCTGGTTCATTTGAACTTGCATATTGGCTTGCATTCTCCTCATTTGTGACCATCCAACCCAGAATAGAAATAAACCTACAAGCCACATAGAAACAAGGAGGTAATCAAGAACTCTATAAGTTCCTAATTGGGCAAAAATTGCAAAGGTTTCTTGTAGGGTGGCATTTATACTGCTGAACATTGTGATAACAAAAAAAAGGAGATTAAAGGGAAGTGGAAAACAGAATAAGTTTTAATGTATATATTGATTTGTTTATTTATTTAATTTGGGGTTAGGGGCAAACTAAAGGGTATTGTATATTATTATTATTATTTTAATAGATTTGTTTTAAGAAATTAATTATAATTTATTCATGTATTTCAAATATTATAATTTGTTTATAGTATACAGTTTATGATTATATTAAATTTGTAAAAAAATTTTATATTAATTTAAAAATTTTTTAATTAAAAAAGAATTTTTAATGCCTTTATTTATTTTTATACTTATTTGGTGTTGTTGTTCAGCAGGAAGAAGGGGTTAGAAAACAGAGAAAAGGGGGAAAATAATTTTTTATTCTATTTTATTTTTATTTATTTTTTTATTGACCTCTAGTGGCCAAATGGTCACACTACAGTAGAGAAGGGTAGGAGTGGCAAGCAAGGGACATGACTATGTTTGCCAGAAACCAAAATGGAGGATGTGGCTACAAAGTAGGGCAGATTCGCTTTAAAGCTTTCACAGTCAGAAGCTGGGGGTTGAAGTAATTATCTTGCTTATTTTTAAATCCCAGTTGGGCAGGGAAGCCAGAAAGCAGGCTGGGGTGGATGAAAAAAGGTCAGGATCTCCCCACACCCAGGCAAAAAGCCCAGTAGAAGTTAGGGGTGTTTGTAAGATAAAAGGGGCTAGAGGCTGCAGGGCATTTTGAAACTTACCAGTCACAGGCAGGTTGGCTGGAGGGTCTTCAGAAGGTCCGTAAGGCAGGAAAACCCAGTGGTAAATAAAGCAGCTTAAGTCTGGTGGGGCTGCCTCTTGTGGCTGAAAACAAAACCCCCTTGGCCAGGCAGTCAAGGGGTGGGAAAAGCACTTGGGAGGCACTGGGAGGCTACAGCGGTCTGAGGAACCAGCACAAGGGTGAAGCAGGTGAGGAAGACGTGTGAAAGACTCCTGGGTGGGAAAATGCACAGATTGAGGAAGAAAGAAAAATGAGAGGCCATCACTAAGCAAAAGCCTCAGAAAGATCTCCCACATGCAGAGGGTGGGGGGGTGGGGAGGCACAGCTGGGAACTATTTTACAGGGAGTTCGAAAATCCCTTCGTTACGTCGCCAACTGTAAAGATTGAAATTAATATTCAATGCCTCCAAAGTATGATATTTATAAGGATTTTATTTAAAAGGCCCTGGGGAAAACCTTCACATACTTCACCACAGTGCCTTCTCTCCAAAAAGCCTCCACAACATGCCGACCATTACCATATCAAAAACAGCCCGCAACACCCACAACCAATAGGAAAAAGCTAAAGGCCTTATGGGTATGGTGAAAAGGAGTTTGGGTAATGTAGTTTTAACTCACAACCAATAGGAA
>NC_058133.1:518737576-518753710 GCF_016433145.1 Gracilinanus agilis
GAGGGAGAGGGAGAGGGAGAGAGACTTGATTCTGGAGCCAAATTATGACCATAAATATGAGGAAGAGAAAAGAAGAAAGGAAAGGAAAGAGAATCAGAAATAGAGACAATTATATTCTCTTAATACTAGTTCCAATATAACTCATCCTTGTGTAAATGGGTTCAACAAACAACACTTTCTTCCTCATGAGCATCTCTATAACTTGTTCTGCATTTCCTCTGGAGACTCGAAGTAAAACTGTACTTGTTGCATGTGACATTTCTCCTTGATAAAATAGTTGTCAGTTTGAGTTTTAGCTATAGAATGATGAGGAACCTGCCCTAGCTTTAAACAATTATCATCTCTAGCTAAACTTGCCTTTAAAATAATATTTTGTCATATATATTTTTCTAGGCAAAGATGTTAACAATAATAATAGTAATAATCATCATAATTGCTATAGTACTTTAACATGCCAGGCACTGAGTTAAATACTATGAAATTATTATATCATTTTAATCTTTTACCAATCCTGGGAGGTAAGTATTATTGTTATCCCCATTTTACAGACAAAGGCACTAAGCCACATGGGTTAAGTAGCTTACCCAGGATCATATGGCTAACAAGTATCTGAGGCCAGATTTGAACTCAGATTTTCCTGACTCCAGGCCTGATATTCTATATTAGGGCTTTCATTAGACAGCAAGGCCACATGGGTATAGCTTAAGGTTGTACATTGAAAGAGGTAGACATGAAGACTTCTAATAACTGAATTTTTAAGCCTCATTAACAACTGGCTGGGTGATTCAGTGAATAGAGTGCTGGACTTGGATATAGGAAGACCTGAGTTCAAATCTGCCTCAGACACTAGCTGTGTGAACCTAGACAAGCCATTTAGCCTCTGTTTGCCTTAATCCACTAGAGAAGCCAATGGCAAATGACTCTAATATCTTTGCCAAGAAACTCCATGTGCACTGCACCCACAGGATCACAAAGAGAATCAGTTGACTAAATAACTTCCATCACTTTCATAGTTAGATAATTTATATCAATTTGCCAAAGGTCCAAACTTCATGATAAATGCTTGTGGATTGAGAAATAGGAAGCAATGAGCAAGAAGTATCTGCTTCAATGAAGATAACCTAGTGAGCCTTCTTGAACCATCAATTTCCAATATATCAATATTTTGCCCATTCTAGTTCAAAGTGTAAAGCGGAAGAGAATGGCTTGCTTCTAAGAGACAGTAAAAAAAATACAGAATATAATATTCATGGGAGACATTGGAATGAAGAATTGAGAATAAGATTTTTAAAAATAGAATGTTGCCTTAATACTAAGCTAAGGATTTGTTTTTTTTTCCCTTCCAAATAGTAAGAAACCAAGTAAGATGTTAAGAAAGGGAGTAGTAGAAGAGCATGAGTAAAGTATCACATTAATATTTTAGTTATCACTGAAATACTGAAATAACATTTGAAGAAAAATAATCATATGGTGACAACAAGAAGAATCTTTCTGTTTTGCTCTTTTCCTGCTTTTTTTTTTCTTTTCTAATTCTTGCCGGTCTAGTAAGAACAAGCATCTGTCTGCTTCAGTCTTATGCATAACAATTCAGTTGAGTAAAAGATCTGTGATTTCAACAATGTATACTTTGCCAGTGCAGATCAAAACCTTTCCACACTTTAGAAGAACTCTCTTTATGAATTATATCAGAAAAATGCCAGACCGGGATTCAAAGCTTAGTAAGACCTCTCAGAGCCTGTCCTCCTAGCATGCACCCTTTATAGATCTATAGCCACCTTCTTGCCTTGAAACCATCTGCATTGAACATTAGTAAAGTGGCCCATTTCTTTAAAAAAAATCAGCTTCTCCAGCTGATGAGCCATCTTTCACAGGGATTAATTCTTTCCAAATTCTTTTCCATTACAAGATTGAATTAGCCTTGAGTTGATTAGGAATACACCAAAAAGTAAACTTCATACCTCTTGAAATTCTTGCAATATAGTTAATTTTTTTTTTTATAAAACCCTTACCTTCTGTCTTAGAGTCAATACTGTGTATTGGCTCCAAGGCAGAAGACTGGTAAGGGTAGGCAATGGGGGTCAAGTGACTTGCCCAGGGTCACACAGCTGGGAAGTGTCTGAGGCCAGATTTGAACCTAGGACCTCCCGTCTCTAGGTCTGGCTCTCAAACCACTGAGCTACCCAGCTGCCCCCTATAGTTAATTTTTAAACAATCATTCAGCAATCATTCAGCCTACTATATGCAAGTATACTGGGCATAAAAAGGTAAAACCAAACATATCTGACCTCAAGAAGCTTACATTTTATTGGAAATATGGGTAGGGAAGGTACAACATTTAAAATATAATACAAACTGTCCCAAAAGTTGTATTTTTTTTTAAAAATTCTTACCTTCGGTCTTGGACTTGATACTGAATATTGGTTCCAAGACAGAAAAGTGGTAAGGGCTAAGCAATGGGAGTTAAGTGATTTGCCCTGGGTCACACAGCTAGAAAGTGTCTGAAACAAGATTTGAATCCAGGTCCTCTCCACTCCAAGCCTGGTGCTCTGTCCATTGAGCCACCTAGCTGATGCTGTCCCAAAAGCTTTAATGTAATTTTAAGCTTTTAGAATTTAAAGCTACACTCAGACTTTTAGGACACGTTTGATTTGAGAAGGGAAAAGAACATTAATTAACAATGAGATGAAGGAAGGCTTCTTATAGGAGGTAACGCTTGATTTGCATTTCTCTAATCAAGAAGGATTAAGAAATGTTTTTTCTATGATTATTGATATCTTTGATTTCTTCCTCTTAAAAGTACTTATTCATATCCTTTGACATTTGTCAGGTAGAGAATGACTTGCATTCTTATAAATTCAATTTAGTTCTTTATATATTTGAGAAATAAGACCTTTTTCTGAGAAATTTGTTATTAAAATTTTTTCCCGGTTTGTTGTTTCCCTTCTAATCTTGGTTGCATTGGTTTTATTTGTATAAACCTTTTTAATTTAAAATAATCAAAATTATTCATCTTACATCTTGAGAAGGTAACACTTGAGTCAAACAATGAAAGATGGCAAAGATTACTAGGGCTCAAGTAGATAAGGGGTCAAGGAGAGTAGATAAGTCACATCAACTTTTTAAAAAACCTTACCTTCCATCTTGGAATCAATACTGTGTATTGGTTCTAAAGCATAAGAGCAGTAAGGGCTAGACAGTGGGGTCACACAGCTAGGAAGTGTGTGAGGCCAAATTTGAACCTAGGACCTCCTGTATCTATGCCTGGCTCTCAACCCACTTAGCTACCTAGCTGTCCCTGTCAAATCAATTTTTAATAAAAGATGATTACTTTCAATAAACAGTGATAATTGTTCTTAATCTTAATTCAAAGCATGGAGAAGAGCCTGAAAAATAGCACAGAGCAAAGAGATAAAATTTTGATTAGAATAGAGCATATGGGAAGCAAAGTAACATGAATGTTAATAATAATTCTAGAACCAGACTATGAAGGACTTTAAATACCAACTTGAATTTGCATTTTATCTTAAAGGCAATAGGAAGCCATTGAAGATATTGATCAAGAGAGTAAAATCATTAGACTGGGACATTATTATTTTGGCAGTTGTGTAGAGCAGTAATTCTCAAAAACTTTACTTAGAACCACTTTATATTGTGAATGACCCCACTCAAAGAATTTGCTTATGTGTAGTTTTATCTCTTGATATTATAATACTAAAAATTAAAATGTCTTAATACTATTATAAAAATAGTTTTGATCTTTTACACTTCCTAAAAGGATGTTGGAGACACCCAGGGGCCCCCAGACCACACTTTGAGAACCACTTGCGAATAGTATAGAAGAGAGATTGGAAAGGGAATAGACTAGAAATAGGAAATCAAGTTAAGAGGCTCCTACAATATAGCCCAGATTAAAGCTTGCAAAAGTATGAAAAAGGGTGGTATCCATGCAAGTGGAAAGAAACAAACTGATATAAAAAGATATTGTGGAAGTACTGTTTACAAAACATGGCAGTTGATTAAATACAGAAGCCGAAGGAGAATGAAGAATAAAGGGTGACTTGAAAACTGCAACTTGGTTTATTTTAATGGAAGCAGAAATTTGAAGGAAAAACTATTTTAGGGACAAAGGTAGACAATGAGTTCTGTTTGGTACATGTTGAGAGGTTTAATGATCATTGAGGTAGAGATTTTTTAGCAGGAACTTGATACAGGACTGCAGTGTTAAGGAAAGACTGAAGACCGATATAAAGATTTAGAATTCATCCATCTAAAAATAATCATTAGACATATTGAAGTGAATGAAATTCCTGTGAGACAAAACAAGACTTGGGACAGGGCCTTGTAGTATACCTACGGTTAGGGAGTGGAATATGATTAATAATCCAAAGGAGACTGAGGAAGAACCAGAGGAAGGAAAAGAACAACAACAACAAAAAAAAATGACAATATAAAATGAAGAAAAAATACAAGAAGCGATTTGAGGGGTACGAGTGGTCATTGGTGTCAAAGTGAAGAAACATGAGAATTAAGAAGAAAATCGCAAGATTTAGCAGTGATGAGACTATTGATAACACTGAAAAGGGAAGTATTACTTGAGGGGAGGAATTGAAGATAGATAACAAAGAAAAGGCAATTTCTACTCTACTATAGCTTCATGATCTGTGAGAAAGAGCTCTGTGGATAGACCAGAAAATAGGTAATATTGCTAAGGGTAAGTACACAACATAAAAGGTTGTTCAAAGAAATAAATGTGGGAAAAGTCAATAGAAAAGCAGAAGCCCAAAAGCATGACAGCATACAATATTCCATCTGACATTTTCATGGCCCCAACCATCACCCCTTGTGGTACAATAGTTTTTTTTCAATCTTTTAGGGAATTTAGCCTTAATAAGTTATCTAGTTTTACAATGGAAACAAAAGGGCAAATATGGTTACTATATAGAATTCGTGTGATTTAGAATTTGCTGAAATGGAACTATTTAATAAAGTGTGGAATACCAGTAGTCAGAGTCAAACCTAAACTGGGATACTATGGGCTTCATCTAAGATTTGATTGGGCAACTAGATGTCACAGTGGATAGAGTACAAGGACTGGAATCAAAAAGATTCATTTTCCTAAATTCAAATCTGACCTCAGACATTTACTAGCTGTAAATCCTAGGTAAGTCACTTATCCATATTTGCCTCAGTCTCCTCATTTGTAAAATGAACTGAAGGGGAAATGGCAAACTGTTCCAGTACCTTTGCCAAGAAAATCTCAATGGGAGGAGTTGGACTGGATTGAAATGACTGAACAACAACTACAAAAATTAGATTATTGCCCAAAACAGAAAATTTGCCCTTAAGTAGGAAATTAAAAGAATTTATGCTAACAAGTGATTGTATTTCTTTACGGAAGAAGTCAGGGATTGGCTCTAGTGAAATAGTAAGTTGGTTGGAAGGAGAGAAGGAAGCCATTTGATTGTCTCCTAAATTACTTCAGTAAAGGTAGGGTAAAGGTAAACTCTGCCCTGGCCTAGAAATGGGAAATGACTCTTCAGGAACCTGGCTTCTTCAAAATTAGATTTCTCCACTAGAGGAGTAGGATAGCAATGAGGAAAGAGGCAGATTGGGAATTACCCCCATTTTATTTAGTAAACATAAGGAAATATGAATTATTGAGATTAAAAACATTATTCCTGATTTCGAGATAACCTTTTTTTAAAAAATAACAAGACTATTCTACTCCTCTTCATCTTTGCCTTTCCAACCAAATCCTCCTTTTCCCTGCAAGAAAATCTGAGTCCCATCAGTGGTCAGGATTAGAATCAGAACTAAATAGAAGGAAAAGAAACATTTATTAAATCTCTATGTGCCATGAACTTTAGAAATACTATTTCATTTGATCCTCACAACCACCCTGGTAGGTAGGTGTTATTATTATTTTACAGTTGAGGAAAATGATACAAAGGCTTGTACAGGCTCATTCAACTTGGAAGTGTCTGATGCCACACTTGTACTCAAGCTCTCCTGACCCCAGTTCCAACACTATACCCACTGTGCCACCTAACATCTTAGCTGCCAACAATCTACCATTTCTTTGCAAAGGACTGCATAGACTATCCTTTCTAAAAACTTTGCAATGAATATTTTCTTAAGGCCACTTTTTTTCCAGAGTGACCACTTAAAGAACCATTTAGTTGACAGACTGGGACAGTCAAGTTTAACCTAGCTTGCTTTCTTTATATAATTTCCAGCTGCATTTACTGACAAATCTCAGGAAAGCAGAAGAAAATCATGGAGGAGAATATTATGTCACTGGAAAAAATTCCAGAAGGCTTTACAGTTTTTTGCGCTACTTGTTTATAAAAAAGTCAGTCAACATCAATCTGAGCCAAAATATTCCTCAAAAATACTTTTTTGCAATTTTATTGCTTTTATAAAGGTCAACATTTTAATTTAAGGTGCTAAACTATTACTAGGAATTAGTAGTGCTGAAAATCCAATAGCTAGTGAGATCTGATGAGTTTATTAGTGGCAACACCTGATTATAAACTTAATAGTTCACCAGAAATATCTTGCAAGTAATAGTCAAAGAAGAATTCTAGGGAGTTTTTTCATATAATTTTTTATTTTAATCATTTGAAGAATTCAAGATGAGGGCATTAAAATAACAACAAATGTTGCTTCATTTATAACTTTTATGTTACCTCTATATAACTATTATGTTACCTTACTTTTCTTATCTACCACCGTGAGTCATTTTCGAGACTTTAGGATTAGGCAGCTAGGTGGTATAGTGAATAAAGCACTGTGCCTGGAATCAGGAAGACCTGATTTCAAATTCTATCTCAAACACTGGCTATGTAGTCTTGGACAAGTCACTTAGCCTTTGTTTGCCAAAGTTTTCTCAACTTTAAAATTTGGATAGTAAAAGCACTTACCTTTTAGGTTTGTTGTTAGGTTCAAATGAGATAACATTGGAAAAGCACCTTGCACATCATGAGTAATATGTAAATCCAAGATTATAATTATTAAATTTGGAGTAGAGGAAAATCTTTGTAGACCCTGTTTAGTTTGAAATGCAAACAAGAGTTTAGGAGGCAAGGACCCATCTCTACTCAAATTTATTAAGCAATATTCAAGAGTAAAGGAGCTTTCAAGAAACACAAAAATCTAGAGTGTATATATATATACATATATATATATATGTGTGTGTGTGTGTGTGTGTGTGTGTGTATAGCATATGCATTTATTGCACAATAGTACATAAATCAGTTCCTGTAGACATACCTTTTATTTCAGGTGAATAGAATTAGAACTTTATGACACTTCCAGTAAATACACACTTAACTCTATGGGGAAAGTCCTGTGTTTGTTAATCAAATTATCTAAAATAAGAAAATGGCTTAATGGAAGACCTACAGAAGAATGCCTTTGCCACCCCTGTATTCTTAAGTGACTGCCTTTCCTAAGTATTTGTGATATCATTATTATCAAAGAAGAAAGAAGGATACTAGAGGGGAAAAAGAGGGAGCTGGTAGAATCCATGGGCAGGAATAGAACTAAATCCTTTGTATGATAAATGAACCATCTATTCCCTGACTACAAAAAGCAGAGAAGCAGCAGTCCAGGGAAGAGTACCAACACTAGTGCCTGCCTTTCATCCCTCCCCTGCTTAGAGGTAGAGCTTTCTTAGGAGCTCAGTGTCATATTTTTAAAATATTTTACAGTTCAGAATTCCTTCTTGTGTGAGTGGCTTACCAACTGGGCCATAGGAGCCTGAGATCTATAAAGGTAAAAAATGATAAAGGCTGATATAAATATATAAATTAATATTTTAATTAAAGCCATGCTGTTAGATAAAGTCATTAGACCACGTGCTTGTAAGAATTCAAAACTACCGCCCCAGCCATTATTACCTCCAGTCCTGAGTCTGCTGGCCAAGCAGGCCACTCCCTCCTAACCCAGGAGATTTAAACTGTTCTCTGCCTGGAGATGTAGGCGTCCCCACGCCCAAAGAACCGGAACCAGAAACCTGTTGGACCACGGGAAATGTAGTTTGATAATTTCCACGCGTCCATAGAAAATACATATATATATACTTAAAGATGGCATCTCCCAAATTTCATTCTTACAGATCCTATACTCATTCCTGACATTAGTTTTCCTGTCTTATTCTGGATAAATCCTCACCTCTCAATAGCTTCAAAACAAAATAGGAAAGGTTTCAAAAAATTATTATATTTCAAAATTTCTCAGGGGAGTAAGTGGTAGCCTATTAAATTAAAGTATTAGTATATTAATAACATTAAGGTACTAACACATTCTGATTGGAATCTTCAGATAGATGTCCTTAGCTATTAAATTTGGGAAGAAAGTGACTAAGACAAGAGTTGGGAACTCAGAATAACCATCCCTAAACAGTTGGTCTAGTAAAATCAAATTAGTAAATTATTAGAATCACAGTCTGGGCTGTGGGAAAAATCTTGTGTTTAAATGGAGTCTAGTTAGTCCATCAATAACTAAGCATTTATTAGGTTCCTAATATGTACTAGGGGGATGTTGAGGGGATAAAGAGAAAAACAAAATAAAATACTGTCCTCAAGGAGGTCACATTCTAATGGAAAGAATTCACATTTTAAGTAGCTAAATTGAATAAAACTTTTAACATATTCTAAAAGTAGGAATCTGTTGACATGTTCACTTTAAGGCTGCTCCGGCAGAAAGAGAAAATTTAGTAGAAAAATGATGGCTGTGTACTTTGTTTGATTGGGTTTTGAATGCTCCTTTTCTTCAGACTGATACATTTAACTCTGTGAGTAAAGGAAATAATCTATGTTTCAATTAGAATTCCAGAGGCTGTTGAAGGCTCCAGTGGATTAATCATATGGCGACTTTTGGGGGGAAAGATTTACTTAAAATCAAATTGATCTGTTGTTCTCATATCATCACTGGTAATCCATATTTACACTGCTTTAGGGTATCTGATGAGTAATAAATTGTCACCACTGCTTCAGAGTGCCTGAGTCTAAAGTCACACTTGAAATGAGTTTAATATTTAGAGCCCCCTTCACAAAGTACTGTTGCTTGCAGACAGTCGTAAACTTTTCAACAACAACAACAAAAACACCATAGAAGATTCAAGATTTCATGGTAGCAGGGACCAGTTGTAAATTTTCTTCCCAGCACTTTAGGGGGGGAGGGAAGAAAACAAGAATGTTTCTTCAAACAAAAACAAAATAAAAATGAAATGAGTTTGGGGAAGGAGGAAATGAGGAGGAGGAGAGAAATCAAGTTGTCACTGAAAGAAAATACTTCCATCCGTGGGTTTTTCAACCTTGGTGGTGGTTCTCACTAGCACACACTGGGACATGTCCTGTAGGGCTTCATAGTGCTCTTTTTTCCCCAAATAGTGTGCCCTATTAGGAGAACAGGCATTGTCTCTGGAGTTTGGGTTCCCTAATCTTCAAATAAAAAACAAAAACAAAGTCACAGGCCACTGATATTTAAATACAGAATCCTTCATTTAAAGAACCCATAGGTCTGGCAGCTCCTTCTTGCCAAGAGAGTAAAACTCCTAATTTGATACATAAAATGAGTATTTTAGGACTGTGAGGGGTTAATCTAGTCTGCCAGCCAAGTCAAGGGAAAGACTCTGACTCCCAGATGCCAGTGCTAGCAAAATTAATCCTGGAGCTTAGCATCTGGATCCTTCAACTGCCAAGTTTGCCCCAGTAGGTCCATTTCATCACTGGGGCAGATTAAAAGGGAATGATGGGCAGAAGCAAGTTCCGCACCACCAGCAACAAGAGGAAAAGGAAAAAAGTCATCCACAGAAATAGAGTCTGGGATTACTTACATGTGCTAATGTGTATGGAAACAATGAACTTCTCCCCAAGCAGGATAAAACCTCATTTGCCTGATCTGTCTTTCTGTTTGTTGTTGGAAAACTGCTCTGAAGGTTGGGTGCTGTGGGATGGTGCACACTGGATAGGTCCAAGCTACCTTCGGGGTACCACCTGTCAAGTTTTCACCTGAACAGACAGGATTTTTAAATATGTTTTTTTTTTGTTTCTGGCTGTTGGCAACATTTGTCAGGGCATGTTTTTTGCTCCCTTTTTGGTTTGAACTTAACAGGAGAAGAAAATAAGACTTTTTTTTTAAATCTATGTATTCTCTTGATCTTGAGGATCAGCTTAAGTTCTGGGTCTCTCTTTTGATGACAAAACTTAAAAATTTTTCAAATCACAGATTTAAAATACTATTTAAGTCATTAGTAATGAAATTATACACACACACACATATATATATATGTGTGTATATATATATATGTATGTATGTATATAGTGTGTTGTCCAATGCTGGGAAAAAAAACAAACAAAAAACCACACATTGAATCTTACCTCTATTGTTCCAATGGGAGAGGAAAGAGCCCAGGAAGTGGGAGGGAAGGCCAATGGAATGGTTCTGATTTAGAGGGCAGAAACCTCAAAAAAAAATAATGAGGTCCCAGGAGAGATGGGGTTCTGATGTAGGGAATTAAATACTATTCCAAAGCTTCCATGAAATGCGTTTTCCTTTTGACTGCAAGATAAAGGTCTGTGTTGAGGTCAAGGGTAAGGAAAAAGGAAGGTGGGGGAAGTAATCAATGCAGAATGGAAGGAGGAATTTATTTAGGCTACAATTCTAATTTATTTGCAGAGGAATATTAAATGATTTAAAGAGTAAAAAGGCAAAAAATTTCCCCAGGAAATAAATCAACAAGAATATGGGCTCCTTTGCAGGAGCAGTTAGTCATTAAAGAAGACAAACTGAAGTTTTACAGAGCTTTTGTCCTGACCTCGTTGTTGTGTACCTTTAAAACCTGGACAGTATACCAGTGTCTTAACAGGAAATTGAATAGCTTCCATATGAAATGCTTTATGAAAATTCTGAAGATCATCTGGCAAGATAAGTCTGGACATTTAGATCCTTTCTTGAGATGAACAACCAAGCATTCAAACTCTGTTGAAGAGAATGCAACTCTAGTGGGATGACAACATTGTTAAAATGCCAAACATAAGTTTGTCTATTTTAAATTTCCTGATTATTTGTCTACATTTGACTATTTGATGGACCATTCACAGATGGCAAGCACTCTCCCAGAGGTCAGAAGAAATGATATAAGGACACTCTAAAAGTCTGTCTAAGAACTCTGACGTTAGTTATGAGAAATGGAAGAGTAACATAGGACTATCCATCATGGCGTGCTCACATAAAAGAAAATGTTGTGCTCCATGTACAAAGCAGAATGTCAGAAACTCATAAGAAACATGAGATGCACATTTGTGCCCAACTTTCTGTGCCTGTACTGATCTGATAAGCCACATCAGAGGACACAATGTACATTCACCCCCAACATAGTGATGTCATTTTGGCTCTTTGAGCATTAAGGATAACAATCATTAGCCAACAATCAAAAGAAGTAACCAAGATTTCTCCCTTAATCTGAAACCTGCCAGATGAAGTAATGTATCCCTATCCTATCCCTCCTTTACCTCTCCAGCTGCTATCATTGTAGTTCATATTCTCAAGACTTCTCTGAACAATTAAAATAACCTCCCAACTAGTTTCTCTACCACTATCTTTCTCTCTCTTTTAACAACTATCCTCTCAATTGTCTCCTTCCATGAACCGTAACACTTTGGGATCTTTCTAAAAAATACTTTAGATTGTCACTACACTGGGGGCAGCAGGGTAGCTCAGTGGATTGAGAGCCAGTCCTAGAGACCTGGGAGGTCCTAGGTTCAAATCCGGCCTCAGACACTTCCCAGCTGTGTGACCCTGGGCAAGTCACTTGACCCCCATTGCCTACCATTACCACTCTTCCACCTATGAGTCAATGCACAGAAGTTAAGGGTTTAAAATTAAAAAAAAGATTAAAAAAAAGATTATCACTACACTGATCAAAACCTCCCATGGTAAATTTTTAAGATTTTTTTTCCTCAACTACATGAAAAAACAGATATTTAACCTTCATTTTTTAAAAAATTTGGGATGAACTCTCACCCTTCCTCCCTCCCCTACTGCATCCCTGAGAAAGCAAGAAATCTGATACAGATTTTACTTGTCTAGTTGTGTAAAACATCTTTCCATATTAATCATTTTGTGAAAGAGAACTCAAACAAAAGTGAAGAAATATAGAATGTCTCCATCTGCATTCAGACTCTATCAGTTCTTTCTTTGAAGACACATGGCATTTTTCATAATGAGTACTTGAGGATTTTCTTCGATCATTGTATATTGTTAAGAATATTCAAGTCATTCACATATGTTCATCATATAATATTACTTTTACTGTGTACAGTGTTCTCCCAGTTTCTGCTCACTTACTTTGCATCAGTTCATGTAAGGCTTTCCAAGTTTTTCTTAAATTATCCTTTTGATAATTTCTTATCTACAATAGTTTTCTATTACAATCATACACCACAATTTGTTCAGCTACTCCACAGTTGATAGACATCCCCTCAGTTTCCAATTCTTTGCCACCACAAAAAACTGCTCTAAAAATTTTTGTACAAACAGGTCCTTTTTACTTTTTTTTTTTTGATCACTGGATCAAAGGGTATGCACAGTTTTAAAACAAAGCCCTTTGGGCATACTTCCAAGTTGCTCTCCAGAATTATTGGACGAGTTCACAACTCCACCAGCAGTGCATTAGTGTCTCCAATGGTAATTATTGAAGTTAAATGCTTATTGATTGAATTAAATCTACATTTTTCCGCTTTGTATTCAAGCTTCTCCAAATTATCAACTACATGCATTGAACAGAACAGACAAATCAGACTTCTCAATCTTCTCCAATTATATCTCATATTTTCCCACATTTTTACCTTTTTTCATTCTTTTCCTTTAATCTGTAATAACAGTCCACAACCTTCCACCTCCTCTATAAAAATCTTCACTTTCTGGACACCGAGACCATCCTTTAGCTGCCTTCACCTCTGTAGCTCTTTCCCTCATTGGCAAATTTATTTCAGTCTCTACTTTTTAGCTCTTTTTTATGTGTTACCTTACCCCATTAGAAGCAATTTCTTTGTGAAGATTGAAGCTGACTTTTTCATTTTATTTTTCTTGCTTTTTTTGCAACATGACTAATATAGAAATATGTTTTCCATGACCTGGTGTGTATAACTGATAGCATACTGTTTGCCATCTCAATGTGTAGAAGATGAGTTAGAGGGAGGGAAAGAATTTGGAACTCAAAATTTTTAAGCTAAAATTAATTAAAATTTTAAATTAAAAAGAATATAATCCACACCCAAAGAAAAAAATAATAAGATCCTGGATGGCAGAAATTGTTTTGATTTTGTTTGGTTGGTTGGTTTGGGGCTTGTATTTGTATTCCCATTGCTTAGTACTGCGCTTCATACCTGTTGTTATTCTCTGCTTTAGTTTTAGTCTTGTCTGACTTTTCAAGACCCCATTAGTAGTTTGCCATTTCCTTCCTCAACTCATTTTACAGATGAGGAAACTAAGGCAAACAGAGTTAAGTTATTTCCTCAGTGTCCCTCAAATAGTATCTCAGGCTAAATTTGACCTCAGGTCTTCCTGATTCCAGGGCTGGTACTCTTATCCATTGTGCCATCTAGCTGTCCTTCTCATACCTAACAAGTGCTTAATAAATTCTTGCTGACTTGTTAACTTGGTTTGACTTCCCATTCACTAAGAACCATCTCAAATACTCTTTTATCCTTAAAATCTTTTCTGATATCCCTGCTGTGATTTTATCTTTTCCTCCCCTGATTCCCTGTGGCAATGTATACCTCTCTTAAGGCACTAATATTTTGCCTTATTTGTATAAAAGTGCTATGCTAAAACCATCCATCCACCTCACTAACTCTTTAAGGGAAGAAATCGTGTCTTCCTCGTATCCATAATTCTCATAGTGTCTCTCACAATGCCAAAACATATTAGGTATTCCATGAATATTTGATTTCATAATTGTTTTATCAAATTGAATTGTTTGTTTTCTGAGGGGGAAAAAGACATGCATGCATGGAGAGCCATATCTTATATGACCTTTTTAAAAAGTGACTTGAATTTGGGCATATTAATAAATAGTTGATAAATCATCATTTCCAGATTTTCAAAATGATCTCTGAGATGCAACCTAAGTAAATTCCTGAAAGGCATCATGGTTATTATATGTGTTCACCATTAGAGAATTACAGAAACAAATAGTCTCATCCAAAGATGCCTCTTCTGAAAACTGATGTACCCCAAACCAAATGGGATTAACTATTTAATGCAGATTGAAAATTAAGATAATATTAAAGTTAATGTTTCTACTCAAAAATCATAATAATAGTTAACATTTCTCTTATACCTTAGGGTTCACAAAGCCATTTACCTAAACTTCCTCAAAAAAATCTCTATTTTCTCAACTGTAAAATGGAAACAATAGCAGCACCTACCTCCCACAGTTGATGAGATGATAATTGTAAAGAATTTTTTAGCACAGTGCCTGGCACAAAGTAGGCATCACATAAATAAGGAGAATATTTCTCTCCTACATCCAATTTGTATTTCTGGGACTTTGCACATAATAAAGGCTTAATAAATGCTTTTCATTCATATTTCACTTCACTAGGAGTTGGGAGACCTTTGTCTAATACTAATCATCTTCTCTGAGCCATGGTTTCCTTTGTAAAATAAAACAAATAACACCTGCCTTCTTAAAGTCACAAAACAGTTGTGAGGCTTAAAGGGGACAATATAAGTGAAAGCGTTTGAACACTGTGGGATATCATACATATATAGAATATTATTTTTTTCTTATCCTGGAGGTGATAAGGAGTTTATTGACCATCTTAGCAGCTAGTGGAGAATGGGCAACATCATGGAGAGCACTGATTCAGACAGATTTACCAGCAGGCTATTACAATAATCCAGGTATGAGGTAATGAGAGACTGTACCAGGATGCTGGCAGTATTTAATTGTAAACACCCTGAAGGCAGATACTAGTGTCTTCTTTCTTTCTTTCTTTCTTCCTTTCTTTCTTTCTTTCTTCCTTCCTTTCTTTCTTTCTTTCTTTCTTTCTTTCTTTCTTTCTTTCTTTCTTTTTTTTTTAAGAGCTGGCTAAGCATCTGGGCTCTCCTTATTTTTAAAACTATTTTTTCCAGATTGCATGTCAATATAATTTTTAATAATCATTTTCTGACATTTTGCAATCCATGTTCTCTCCCTCACTCCCACTCCTCTAATATATAACATTAATAGAAGTATTATCATTGCATATGATTTTAAAAAAGGAATAGAAATTGCTCCATTGTTTCATTTTTCATGAATATAGAAAAAAAATCCCCTCAAAGCTTCATCACAAGTCACTTGAAAGCTTGTTAAAATCCTTTGTCTTTAGCACCATCTAGACTCCAACATGATGCTGAAATCGCAAAGACATGATCTCCCAGCAACAGTACAAACTGCATAAAGAATGCGATACACTTACATGACAACAAGGAGAATGCCACCATCGACAAGCATTAGAGGCAAATGGGACTTCGGAAGGAAAGTTTTTGTCTCTTGTTTCAGCGATAATCAAATCAGTAGCATTTCTAAAAGAAATGCAAATTTGTTGCCCTGATCAAAATGAAACATTTCCTTTGAAAACAAGTTAGGGAGAGCTGGGTTGAGGTTGTGCTAGCCATATAAAAAAATGCATCAGGTATTATTTCCCATAAAAATGCAGTGCTAATTATGCCAGGTTAGCAGTTCAGAACCCAAAGTATCAGAGAGAATAAGTAAGTACAATAAGACTAAAGGATCACCAAAAGACCACAACAATAACCAAGGTCTAAAATAAATTTGATTCATTGCCATAGAACGTGCCCAACTTGTCTCTGACAATATAGTAGGATAGTTTAGCCTACACGTATAAACTGCCCTATTCTCTAAATCTGATTTTTTTTCTTTTTTTAACAGAAAATTCATGTTCAGAGCTACGGGTTCCATTAAGACAAGTGGTTTTCAGCATTAGACCAAGTCTCCACATGAAGACAACAGCCCTAGGATAATTTATAATGAACAATGATAATAATACACACACACACACACACACACACACACACACACACACACACACACACACACACACATATATATATATATAT
>NC_058133.1:518753778-518756781 GCF_016433145.1 Gracilinanus agilis
ACACACACACACATATATATATATATATATATATATATATATATATATATATATATATATATAGTATAAAATATAAAGTATGGCATCTGAGAAGTCTATGACCAGGGGACAGTTAGTTGGCTCAGTGGATAGAGAGTCAGACCTAGAGATAGGAGGTTCAAATCGGTCCTCATATATTTTTTAGCTGTATGATTCTGGGCAAGTCACTGAATCCCAGTTACCTAGTTCAATACTTAGTATTGATCCTTAGACAAAAAGTAAGAGTTTTATGATGATGATGATGAAGGAGAAGGAGGAGGAGGAAGAGGAGGAGAAGGAGGAGGAGGAGGAGGAAGAGTAGGAGAAGAAGAAACAAGAAACAAGAAGAAGAAGCAGCAATGATTTTAAAACAATGTCAGGTCTAAACCCTGAGATGCCCCTATTCCTTTGAGCTTCATTTCAAGGCAGAGGAGTCACTGTTTGTGAGAGGAGAAGCTTCTGAAATATGGAATTATGCAAGAAACGTTACTAAATCTTACCCTTTGACCCAGAGATTCCACTTCAGGGCCTCTAGCCTAAGGAGACAATCTGCAGGAAGAAAAGGCCCATATGTACAAAAATATGTCCTTAGCAGCTGTGATAACAAAAAACTAGAAACAAAATCCGAGCCACAGATTTGGAGAATGGTGGCAAGGTGGCCCAATGTGCTGGTGTACCACTGGTAGAAGGCACAACAAATATGAAGGTCACAGAGAAGCAAAGGAAAGTTTCTTTGAATTGATGAAGAGAGAAGAACCAGAAAAATCAAATATATCGCAATGGTAACAGACGTTAACATAATATAAGCAAATCAGATACATAATATCTGTAATGCAACTTACATAAGGCCTCCCGTAGACTTAATGTAATCTGTATCATATATAATCTAGTGTGTAATATACATAATGAAACTGAATCAATACTGACATGACCCAATTCGTTTATTACAATCATGAATTCAAATGGTTCCTAAAAGCACCGACCAATCAAATAAAAGGATGCTCTTGTATGGAGCCCGGGATGTGTGGAGAGAGCAGAACGCTGGCTTCCCAATGGAATGACGAGAGCTCACAGGCGAGCGCCCTTCCTTTCTGCCTGTGCAGGGTCTTGGGCAGGATATCCAACCTTTGCCAGACTCGCTTTCTTTCTCCTCACCCCGAGGAGGCTGGATTTGATCATGGCTTTGGGAAGGGCTGGAAAGGCCGCCCGGTCCTGCCCCTCCTTTTATGGAAGAGCTCGGGAGGCCCGAGGCGACTAAACCCACTGTAGGGGCGGAGAGTTGGTAGACTTCGATTCTGAACTGGCCTTTTTGTATTTTCTGAAAGACATCGTTGGGCCTCTCTTAGCAGAGCCTGTGTTATGTGCAAACAAAAAGTCCCTTTGAAAGGAAACAATGTTTCCTCACTTCCAACCAAGGCCTCCCATTCGGTGCCGATTCTGGCCACCAAACATTGTCTCATTTTCATCGGCTTCTCGCCGTCGGCCCTTGTTCTTATTGGCCAAGTGAGGAAGGTGGAGCCCAGGTTGCTGGAGCCACGTGCGCGAGGGCACGCAATGGGGGAGCAGCCAAGCCACGAGCCCTCCTCGCTTTTCACCCTCTAATTTCCACGTGGAGGAGACACGTTCCAGCAAACTGAAGCAGCCTGTGTGTCTGAATGGGGTGGACACTGGCTCAGCCTGTCCTTTAGGAGAGGGTCCAGATAATGGCTGAGGCGTGCCCTTGAAAGCCGGAATTCTGGATCCCGGGGGCAGGAGGAGGATCACCTCGTCTTCAGATCCTCGTGTTAGCGGCTAACATCCCAGATTTAGAACCAGGAGACCCGAGTTCAAATCCCACCTCAACCCTAGGTAGCGTGGTATTAGGTTTAGCCTAACGGAGGAGTACTGGTCTACCCGTCAGACAGTGTCCGGAGCAGAAGCTAGAGGAAGGCTGGGGAGAGGCAGGGTGGGGGCAAACTTGAACCCGACACCTCCAAGACCTCAGTGGATGCTGAATTAAGACGGAGGATGTCGGCTCTTAAGGGGCCTCGGCTGCTTTCAGGGACATTCGGGAAATGGCCCTCCAGCCAAGGAATCTGAGCTTTCAATTCAGTTCAATGATCTGGAAGAAGCATTTAATGTTTTGAAGCCACCCTCGTCCCAGAGCAGACATCTTGTCCCATCTCTTCTGGCCCAGAAGAGGGGCGAAGGGGGTTCCCCAGGGCCACCCGGGAAGTTAGTGGGAAGGCTGGGAAGATCGGAGACCCTCGTGACCCTGAGGCCCATGGGCTGGTGCCCGCCCATACTTGATTTGCCTCATTGTTGCTTCTGTAATCATTACTTGCTGGATTTTGTTGTCCTTTAGTTGATACAAAAGAAACACATCTGAGGCCCTTCCTGTGATGAAGGAGCTCCAGGAGGAATGCCTGCAACTGTGGGGAAGACTAAGAGGACTTCCCCGCCCCCACCCCCACCCCCATCCCCCCACAGGCCCACTAGCTGCCTGAAAATCTGGAATGCCAACCAAGGCAGGCAGTGAAGACCAGAAGCCCAGAGCTAGAAGGCCCCTTGACACTGGTCCAGACCAGCTCTCAACCTCTGGGCCACCGGCCTGGTTGGAGGCTGGGTGAAGCCTGTGGGCCCTGCTCAGAGTCAGCTTCCTACATAATCAAGGGAGATGCTCACCTACACTTAGAGGGGAGGGGAAAGAAAGAGGATTTTTTTTCCCCCAACCAAGTGCAAATCAAGAGATCCTTCTCTAGTCCAAGGGACACCTAGGGGGCACCACAGTGAATATAGTATCAGGCCTGGAGACAGGAAGATCTGAGTTCAAATGTGGCCTCAGACACTTACTAGTTATGTGACCCTGAACAAATTGCTTAACTTCTGTTTGCCTCAGTTTCCTCATCTATAAAATGAGCAGCAGAAAGAAGGAAAGAGGGAGAGGAAAGAAGAAAGGAAAAGAAAGAAAGAAAGAAAGAAAGAAAGAAAGAAAGAAAGAAAGAA
>NC_058133.1:518757281-518772512 GCF_016433145.1 Gracilinanus agilis
GGCTATGAAACTCAGGTCTGAACCCTTCTAGCATCCCAAATAAAGAAAACACCTTTGAAAATGGGCAGGATCTACGACCTTCTCTGCCAGGATGGGTAATCTCCACTAATTGGGATTTCAGTCTCTAAGGCTTTTTGTCCTCAGCAGTTTTTGCCCATGACTTTTCTAGAGAGGCTCTTCCCCTGGCCCTGGAGACATTGTGATCATTTTTATATCTCACAGGAGCCAGTTGAGTTGTCCATCATTTTCTTCAAAATGCTAGAACCATTTAGGTACTGAAAAAACTTTTTGATAAAATTGATGTAAAGTGTCAGAAGAACGTTACTTAAGATTACTTTTTTAAAAGTTAGCATTTTTTATTTATCTTCTTTTTATCAGTGTTCTTTGTTTTTGTCTTGAGAGGCAGTATGGTATGGCAGATAGAGAGCTGCCCTTGAAACCAGGAGGACCCTGCTGCCTGCGTGCTCCTCAGTACTCAGGGCAACTTAAAATCCTGAAATTGCAGAGAAGGCACAGACTTATAATTCTTTTAGTTTATAGTGTAGTCATTGTTTATACTATTTTTCTCTTTCAGCTTACTTCAGTTTTCATCTGTTCATAGAAATCTTCCATATTTTACTGTCATGACTCTTTCCCTGCCTCTTTTTGTTCAGTCAAGCTGAATGCTGATCTAGTAGTGATGAGACTGTTTGAAGTATTGCTTATATATACAATCTAATTGCAAATAGATAAAGGAAAGACCTAAAGCTTTTGGTGATTCCACTTAAACCTCTCACTGGATATGGACTGGTGATGTTTTCTGATGTGATATTAAAAATTGACCTTTATGTTTTGAAGGTAATTGGAATGAATGGTTTCATGAAAGGGCTCTACTTAGATGCTGAGATGAAATCTGATAATGTTAAGGTACATTTGAGAACATCTTGTGTTGGCCGATGTTAATAGTTTTTCTCACTCCTCAGCTAGCCTTTTTCTTAAGTATAATGCCATTCTCCAATCTTGTGGATAAAAAGGTTGCTCTTTGACATAATATTCTGACGAAAAAATTTTAGTTCTTCCATTTTGGAGAGAAAAATGATAATTGAATGTTAAATTGAGTTGGCAAAAATGTCTCCTCACAAACCTCATTTTAGGGGGCAGCTAGGTGGCTCTGTGGATTGAGAGCTAGGCCTAAAGACGGGTTTACCTTTGTCCTAAGAGATTGTTATGATGACATCAATAAAAGGAGCAATTTATTTTAATTTTATTTTGGATACAAGGACTCTCTGGAGCTATATTCTATCTATTCTTAGAAAGTGTTTAGTATGCATTACTTTCCCAGATACCTATTTTATATGTTATTTTGTCCCTCAGTCCTTTATTAGTAAATCCTTTAATACAGATATTACTAAAGTCTTATAGGGTTCATTGTATAAACAACAAAACAATGCTTCATAAAAATTGGGGAAATGTTTTTCTTCAGGCAAAGACAATTGGAGAACACATCCTATTTCTAAATTATTTGGAACTCCATCCATATTTAGTTCGCAAACTTGTTTATTGTAAAGAATAGATTTCTGATTTTGCATCATATATGATCACTTCAGAGGTAGCTTGACCTGGGAAACAGTTCTGTATGTGGAGTCATGACAACTTCTTTGTTCACAATCTACCTTTGGGACTGTCTGCCCTTTGATCCTTTTGATTTGACCCTTTGATTCAATTGGGGAATGGCTGAACAAATTGTGGTATCTGCTGGTGATGGAATACTATTGTGCTCAAAGGAATAATGAACTGGAGGAATTCCGCGTTTTAAAAGAATATAAAAATACAATTTAATCTCTTCAGAACCATAGAAAGAACTGGAAAGACCTCCAGGAATTGATGCAGAGTGAAAGGAGCAGATCCAGAAGAACATTGTACACAGAGGCTGATACACTGTGGTACAATCGAACATAAGAGACTTCTCTACCAGCACCAATGCAAGGATCCAGAGCAAGGCTGAGGGACTTCTGAGAAAGAAAAGTAGCCACATTGAGAGGAAGATCTGTGGGAGGAGAGACAGAAGAAAAACAACTGCTTTAACACATGAGCTGTTGGGGATATTATTGGGGATGTAGACGCTAAATGATTACCCTAGTGCAACTATCAATAATATGGAAATAGGTCTCAATGAAACATGTAAAAACCAGTGGAATTCTGTGTTGGTACAGGGTGGCGGCCAGGGGTGGGGGTGGGGTTGAGGAGATGGAAAGAACATAAATCATGTAATCATGGGAAAATATTCTAAATATAATGAATTTTAAAAAATCTACCTTTGGCCTGTACTAGCTGTGTGATTCTGGTCAAATCTCTCCCTCAGCTTCTCTGAGTCTCAGGCAATTCCCCAAAATTGACTTACTAAGTCTTATCCTGGTTTTTAGTTTTCCCTCTCTGGCAATCCCATGCTAATGAAATCATGTATTTGCAAATGGTCTTATAGCTCTGCTTTGTAATGAAATCAGCAAGGACTGGTTAGTTTTTATTATTCTGGTAGACCCTTTGAAAAGTACTCTCTTTAGCTTTTATGAAATCCATATGCCTTCATATGTATTGTTGATTATTAAGGGAAAATGTAGACTTGGTAAGTCAGAATGCAGCCTTAAGTTTCCTTCAGCTGGGCATCCCTGGTGATGGCAGTCAGCCCACCTCCCTCCAATGCCAGCATCTCATAGCAGGCAATTCACGATTGTCTTTGTTCACCAGCAGCTCTGATTTTGGGGGAGATCTTGGAGTCCTGTGATTTGCCACTCAGTTGGTAGCACCAGGAGGAAATTGGTTCTTGGGTTCACAAGGTAGGCTCTGGGGGGCAAAGAGCAGTTTAAGACTGTCCCCAGGACTGAGCTCAGCTGGGTTTCATGCAGTGCTGGGCCTGGCTCTTAGACTGGCTCCAGGATTTGTCCAAGGACTCTTTTCTTTTCTTTTCTTTTTTAACCCTCACCTTCCGTCTAGGAGCCAATACTGTGTATTGGCTCCAAGGCAGAAGAATGGTAAGGGTGGGAAATGGGGGTTAAGCTCAGGCTCATAAGGTAGGGAAGTGTTTGAGGTCAGATTTGAACCCAGGACCTCCCATCTCTAGGCCTGGCTCTCAATCCACTGAACTATCCAGCTTCCCCCTCAAGGACCGTATTCTGATAAATTAACTCCTGGTGACCTTGGTGAGTGAGAAACCAACATAGATGATGAATATAAATATTGTATTTTAAATTTCAATTGTTGAGGATAAAGATGCAAAAGTTAACTTCCTTCAGAGAACCCTAGATTTTGTGGTAATGGTTTGAGAAGAACCATTATCTGTGAAATCAGCACGGATTGTGGCAGGACATGAACCAGAAAGAACGAATGAGCTCCTCCAGGCAACTGGAAAATGCTGTCTCAATAAGGAAATACTTCAGAAGAAAGTTACAAGCAAAGAGAACATGAGTGTAAGAAAGAAGAATTTTGTGGCATTCCCTGTTTGCCCTTTTTAGGCCTCAGTTCTGGCCCCCAAGTTGATCTCCATGGAATCCTTCTGTTTCTGCTGCATCATTCCAAAGTTGAGGTGGTGGGTAGGTGAAGGCACTGATTCTCTCGTTTTGCTTCCCTGATAGATAAGGTAAGGGCACAGCGGCAGCCTAGAAGCTCAGGCAGGTTGCCTGCCTAAAAACTAGCCTTCCTAAAAATTCAATCAGTTAGAAATTCATTAACTGAACCTATTCCATAAATGTCTATTATGACTCCGATTTTAAAGTGCCAGATTAAGTCTCCTCTCTCAGTGTGAGGTGCTTTTTCATTAATAATTGATATCGGATTGACATATTTTTAGTTATCCTCTTAATTGCAGAATATATCCTGCCTTTCCTCACTAATGGTTAAATGCCTCAAGGCTCCACTTTGTAAGGCCAGTAGGGGCTACCTCAGTTTCCCCAGGGTCAAGTTTGGCCATTGTAATTGGTGTCAGTTACTGTAATCAGATAATTTGACGGTGACACTGGAAATCAGAGTTTTCTGTCACTAGCAAGGAAAAGTCAAGAGTCAATGATGGTGACCTGAAGTGATGCACTTCATAAAGCGAGTCTGGACAGCCAGAAGATGAGATTAATGGAACCAATATTTAATTATAATTTTATCTACTGGCCAGGGCTGTTTCCTAGCGAAAGCTGCACGGTCTGAAATTATAATGCAGTTTTTGTAGGGTGCAAGATAGAAAGCAAACAGTGTTCATGAATGAGGCATAACCTGGATGAAGCAGGCAAACCTTAATGTCTAGAAGCTATTTTGGTTGGTGGTGTGGAGTCCTGGACATTCTCTTGTGTATCTTCTCCTGGACTTCCTCGTGGATCCGGACTGTTGTTTTGTTTCTGAGCTGACTGACCTTCACAGGAAAGCTCGTTTCATTTCTACTTTCCCCAAGTTTTCTGGACAATGGCTCAGTTTACCTTCTTTCAGAACCTCTTGCAGGTGGGGTGCCAGACCCCCATCCCCCAGAGAGTGCCATGTCTGCCCTTCCCCCTCAGAGACTGAGAGCCCTGCCCCACCCTTACCCCACACGGGAGGGAGAAAGCTCTCCCACTGGGCTCTGGTTGGAGGGGAGGGTTAAGTGAGGAACATCCTCAGTGAGTGTAGAGAGGAGGGGAGTGGCCCGAGCGCTCTGCTCCCCTCTAGCTCTGCCACCTGTGAGTCCCCCCTTTGCCCCCTACTCTCCCATTGGGCTGCTTGGCAGGGGGATGAGTGGTGTGAAAAAAAATGCCATCAGGCACCATAGAGAGGGGTGAAGAGCAGCTCCACTCCCCCCCCCCCAAGTCCCTCTGCCTTTCAGGGGTGGTTGGGAGGGGGGAAGGGCGGCCAAGTGCCCAGAGAGCTCTCTGCAGGCCATCTTTGGCACCGTGTCGTAGGTTCCCGTCTCTGGTCTAGGCAGACTCGGGCACGGAGGGGTGGCTTTGGACCATCAGGAGGAAGGTAAGGGAGGATAAACAGTGCAGAGGGTTCAGCTTTCCGGGTTTGCCAGAGGCTCTGCCTGTGCCTTTCGCTGCATCAGAAGCCGGGAGAGAAGGTTAACTTCCCTCCTTCTCCCCCCACAGTCAGGCCTCCCTCATCTTCACTAGTCCAGGCTAAGCAGGCGCCTGGCCAGTCCTGGGGGCTTCGGCCCCCGCTGACTACCAGCAGTTCTTGGTTCTTTCCAAGTGAACAGCGCCTGCGCCTTCCACCCACCTAGGCAGGGGGGACCAGCAGGGCCCGGGGGAGGCCGCCACATTTCCCTTCCCCTATGGGTGTCTGCAGTTCCTTGTTCAGCTGACTGAGCTGTGCAGGATGCCTCAGAGGGAAGAACCCACGTGCTGAACCCTCTGCTTTGCCGGGCCTTGGCTGGGTTAGAAGGCTAGAGAGGGGCGTGGCTAGGCACTGAGTGAGGGAGGGGCGTGGCCTTCTCCTCCTTGGGGGGTGGGAGGTTCTTTTCTCTGGGTTGCCTTTGGGGACCCTCGGGGGCATGGCCACGCCCACGTTGTTCCTTTTCCTTCTCTCTTTCTGCACAGTGGCGGGGAGGAGATTACATTTTTGGGTCCCCCACAGGATTTTAGAGGCAAAAAGACCCTCGGGACCCTTTTCTTCCCTCCTGATACCCAGAAGGCTTCAGTGCCCTAAAGTAAAACTACCTGCGAGGGGCGGGGCAGGAGGCGGGGCCAGAATGGAGGACCCCCCAGAGAGATGCAGGAAGAGGAAGGGAGTCAGCCCCACCCCAACTATGGGCAGCGCAGAGGCTTCTGGGAAACTAATTCAAGATCCAGCCCAGTCCACGCCTCCTCCTCCTCTTTCAAAGACTTTCCCGCCTCGCCCCCTTGGCAGGCCATGCAGCCCAGTGAATGATCATTACTGCAGGAAATGGCGGGGGGAAGGTGGGGGTCTGCGGGGAAGGGGGCGGCGATCCCCCGGGACCAGAAAGAGGCCAGCTGTGCAGAGGATCCCGAGCTGCAGCAGCAGCGCTCCAGGGGCGGGCAGCGGCACAGAGAGTAACTCCCTTCCCCACAGGTTAGAGCCCGGAGTCGCCTCTGGTGAGAGCTGAGTGCGAATTCTCCTTTTTAGGGGCTCTTTGGGGCAGACCCAGGCCCCGGGGCTGTGTGGCAGGGGCGGAGGTGGAGCAGAACCCAAGCTCTAATCTCTGATTCGGGTCAGCTGTGGCTTTGGGGATCTTGTTTCCTACTAACATGTCCTGCCTGCAGGGGGTGTCATGGGGGCCAGTACAGGATGCAGTTTTAACGCCCCCACCCTGTAAGGACCCAGGACCCCGACTGCCAGGCCCCAGGCCCCCAGGCCCCCGTTCCTTTCAGAGCCCCCGGGCCCTCTGCCAGGCCTCCCAGCCTCAGACCTCCCCTGGGCAGAGCCTCCCCACATGGGAGCAGCCCTTGTGCACTCTCTGGAAACAGCCTGCTCCTGGCGGGGCCCCTCCCCACTCCTTGTAGCCCCCCAGGGGGGAAGACCCCTGCACCCCCATCTTGGGTGGGGGCTCCAGATTGCAAATCCTCCACCCCAGGAAAGCCTCTTGTTGCCCCTTGGGCAGTCCTCCGCTTCAGATACTCCCAGCACCCTCTATTCTGGCTAAATAGGCAATACTGCCCAGAGAGAGGGCAGAGCCCAAAGAGGAGTTCAGGAGGGCTCCCTGGAGGAGGCAAGATTATCATTTGGACTGTAGGGAAGCCAGGAAGGGCAGTGACATGAACTAGGGAGGGAGAGCATGCCACCCCCCGAGTTGGAGGTGGTGTTCATGGACCCCCAGAAGGCTGGTGTGGCCTGGATGGGGCAGAAGATGGGGCAGGGAGGAGCGGGATGGCTTCATTAGGGCTGGGAGTGCCAAAGAGCATTATGGGGGATTGGATCCTGGCAGAAGCCCTGGAGTTCCTAGAGTGGGGGTGGGGGAGGCACCAGAAGGGCACCTCAGGGGCTGCATGGAGGCTGGCAGGAAGGAGGAAGAGAGGTGAGGAGGCCAGCAGAGCACCAGGAAGGCCCTGCAGTCAGGGATGCGGGGCTCAGCGGAGGAGGAGGGCCTTCCCCACAGGGAGGACTGACCTCTGGCAAAGGGAGCCCCACCTGGGCCTCTGGCTAGCACAGGGGAGAGTGCCAGGCCTGGGGTGGGCAGGAGCTGGGTTCCAGTGTGGCCTCAGACTCTTCCTCACAAGGCCCTTCACCCCATGTGCCTGGCCTGGGGTCCTTAGTACTGACCCAAAGTCAGCAGTGATGGGGCACAGAAGAAGGGGGCTGGCCAAGCCCAAAGGGCCTCCAAGTGCTCGCTGTGGGTCTAGGCTGTATCTGAGGACCCGGGAAAGGCCTCTTCCTGTCCTCTTGGCGGCTCCCCCTTTTGTCTTTGAACCCTGAGCCTGGCCTGGCCCCCTGGAAGGGCTTCATGGCTGCTCCTGGCTTCCTGGCTGGAGAATCTCTCCCTGGAGGCTGGCTGGCACCCCAGGAGCACTGGGAGGGATCCCCATGACCCTCCCCCACGAGGGCTCCTCCAGCAGGCACTTGAGGATGTCTGAGATGGGGCAGCTCCAGGTCCTCCTGCAGCCCCTCCCCCTGAGAGCAGGGGTTTGGCTTTGGTCCAGTTCAGTATTTTGTCTCATTTGGCCCAAATTGGCCTCTTGGCCACTGGTTGTCCTCCTCCTCCCTGTGCCTGAAGCCCCTTCACCTGCCACATTCTCCTAAGATGGTTAAAAAAAAATCCCACCCAGAACCCTCCAGATGGCCCCACGCTTGTGTGCCTGAGATTCCCTCAGCCCCCTCTGAGCCATGGGAGTGCCCTGGGGATTCCTGACCCCCTGTTCCGGGCCGGGTTCTCACCCTGAGTTTCCTCCTATGGCTCTGGTTCCTGCTTCCATCATCCGGGCGTTTGACTGTTCAGATGAGTGTGGTGGTGAGCTCCCCGTGACTCCCTCTGACCCTCACCTTGCAGTGATCCCTGTGGGAGAGCACGTCTGTCTGGAATGAGCCCAAAGGATGGTGGAGAGGAGGAGAGAGCAGGCTGGCCACCCTGGGGCTGCAGGGCCAGATGGCAGACAGAATCCCCGTTTTCCCAGGAGCTCTGTGCTGCCCCCCTCCAGGTGTAGGGCCAGGGCTTTCCTCCCTTCATGCTGTAACCAGCTTTATCTTGGCAGTCTGGGGGAGGGGGAGTCCCTGGGAGAGGGAGGGAGGGCAGGAGGGGCTCTCAGATGCCCAGCATGAGGGAGGGGTGGGGTTGAGAGATTTGGGAGCAGCCTAGGGAGAGGGGGTGGGTACGAGTGACTGAGGCACAACAGCAGGAGCTCGAGTGGCCAAAGAGGTGCTTCCTGGGGTCCAGCCTGGGGAGGAAGGCAAAGCCAGGGCAGAGTTCCTGCAGGCTCTGTGTGCAGGAGGAGCTGGGCTGGCTGGGAGGAGATCTCTGCTTCTTCAGCCTGGATGGGCCTCCTTCCACATCAGGCCTCCACCATCTGGGAAGGAGGCCAGACCAGCTCCTGCTCCCCTCGGGGTGCTCTGAGGTCTTGGTTGGACCTCTGGGACATTCAGGCAGAGGATTGCCTCAGATGGCCCAAGGAAATGGCAAAGAACTCTCGTGTCTGCCCAGAAAACCCCAAAGGAGGGAAAGAAGAGTCACCAAAGCGAGGACAGATGGGTTCACTGTGGAGGGGGGTTCCAGGAGGGCCGAGCCCTGCCTCAGGAGCCCTGGAGGCTCTGCCTGGGCCCATCCCATTATGAAGGGTGAACATTAAGTCAGGGAGTTCCCAAGTCACTGGCTAAAATGAGTGATAAGTCCAGAAGTGAACACTAAGAGAGAATGTGGGCAAGTCCTTTGCTAAAGTAGGTGATAACTCAGTCAGAAACTTGGGAATTCTTTAGACTTCACACAAGATTTCACACCCTCAGAAACTGTGAACTCCAAAAAGAAAAAATAAACCTCTGAATTTCCATTCACCCATACCAAATGCCTCTTTCCGTTACAGCTACCACATAAGACATTTAAGTTCATATTGACTATATAACCACACTACAAAATAATTACATATTATGTAATGATGAAATCTAAAGAAAAAACAATTTAACTTGTTTGAGCTTCCTTGGATAAAGTGGTGTGCCAGAATACTCTCTCTTTATTATTTCCCACACAGAACAGGGAACAAGCACAAGCTTTGGGGGTCTCCAAACTACAAACTATTTCTAAACTTGGGGTTCATCATACCTCACTAAGCTACAAGTTTGGGAACTCTAGATTCCATGTCGACACCCTTCAGACCCTCTTCTCTTCCCAAGCTGCCCCTCCTTCCCTCTGTTGATAGCAGGCTCTGGTGTAAGGGCAGGCTTAGCTTTGGGTGACTCCTGTGTCCCCTGACCCCCTGTAGATTGCTGTGGGGCAGCCTCAGGCCTGGGAAGAGAAGGGAAAACCTCAGCCCCTCTGGGTCCCTTCTCCCTCCCCAGCTGAGGGTGCAGAGGCCCAGGGCCTGGCCCAGGAGGGATGGTGCTGAGCCAGAGCCTGAGCTGGGAGGGAGATCAGGTCAGATTTCTTCTCAGGTTCCACCAAGAGCCATTGGCCCAGAGAGTGAACCCAAAGGCAGTGAGGAAGATGGGCTTTCCTACACTGGGATCGGTGGGTTCGAGGCCCCCGTAAAGGTACCTGGTGGGGTGGAACCCCAGCTTGGTGGTTTAGAGGCCCCCAGTAAGTTGAGCACTAGTGGACGCACTGGAAGAAAAGGGAGAAGTCCAGGCAGAGATCCAGCCACATCACTCTATTTCAGTGACTTCTTTGGGTTCCAAGATGTATGAATGAAGAGTATGTCCTGTAGATTTCTGTTGAGTCTGTGTTGTTTTTGTGTGACCAGCTATAAGATTAAACAAAGGAAGGGCAAAGAGTTTAAGATGCAGCTTCACAAATGGGGAATTTCTTTCCTAGTGGCTGTTCTGCAATCCCCCCATCTACATTTCAAACCTCCCAGACCTTAGTCCTGGAGAGGCTCTGCCTGCTCTGGCAGCAGACTTAACATCTGAATAGGAAGGAGGGAGGGGATTTAAAGTTCTTTCCTTAAGAAATGCAGTCAGCCTTAGGACCAGCTCACCTCCAAACTCCCACTGGGAGCAGATAACAATTTAGTCACTGCAAAGATTTCTTTTTAAACTTGGATCCTAAAGCACCGATTTTTTCCTTTTAAAGCCTGCTTGTCACGAAGTTGTTTGTTTCTGTTTATTGTTGTTTTGTCATAGTCTCATCTCCATGTATTCTTAAATAGGACACTGACGACATGGAATCTAGAGTCCCCAAACGTGTGGCTTAGTGAGATCTGATGAACCCCAAGTTTTAGAAATAACTTGTAGGTTGGAGACCCCAAAGCTCATGCTTGTTCCCTGTTCCCCTGGGAATCCACCCTGAAGGGAATCTCAGACTAGCAGTTGCAGACTGAATAATGGACCCCAGGGTAAATGCTAAATATCCTTTTGTCCTAGGTAGTCTTCCCCATTGTATCAAAGACCCTTTCCAGGAAGACACACCTGGGCAGGGACCATCCTTTAGTATCCCTTGTATAAGCAGCCCCTTCCCTGACACCCCTAGCCTGTAGCTATGATTCCTTTCCCAAGCTTGATTGTAAATCCCATCCTTACCAGTATAATGTCAATCATCTTCCCCAGTCCCTGGATCTTCCCAAAAGGTATATAAGTTCCCCAATTTCCTTTGTTTCTTGGAGTCGTCATCTAGCAGGGTGTCACTCCCTGGGGGTCCAGGGAGCAGAGCAAAGCAGAGTTCAATTCTTGGACTCTGCACAAGGCGCAACTCTGCCAAAGGGGCCAAGTAGCTCTGTTCCCCCTTTCCCTTGATTAAAGAATGGTTTTATGACTATTTAATAGTTCTGCGTTTTTTTCTAAGTTAACAACACTTAAAAAAAAGTGGGGGGAAAAGGGGAGTTGGAAGATTGAAATTCCCACTGTCAAAAATCCTCAGCAGAGGACAAAAGCAAGTATCTTCAATGATTTTTCCTCTTTCTTCCTTTGGATGGGCCCCCAAAGGAGCGAAAAAGAGAAAAATTCAGAGCAGAAAAGGGAGATTTTACTCCACAATTAGAAGCATTTTTCACTTAAGATTTGATTTTAAAAGTTGAAGATTGCTAATGATTTTTGATATGGTACAATGTAATTTTATTTATTGTCGTAACTGTTTGTCAGTGAAATGTGAAATATTAACCAGATTTTGCTGAGCACAAAAAATCATGGTTAGAAGTTTGTTAAGCCTTGGTTTCTACTTTGTAAATGTAAAAGTCATTCAGATAAAGTTGTAATGTTATTATTGAAAACTCATTCTAGAATTTAAACTTGGTATTTTTCAAATGAGATGTTCTTTTAACGTATTTGCTGTCAGAACTAGCAACAAGTAATCATATGACACACAAGAAGTTTTTTTTTAAATGGTTAATCTATGCATGGATTTTAATAATACAGGTACTAAGAATTGGGTATTTTCCAAAAGATGGAATTTCTAAACAGTGTTGTATTTGACTAAGAGTTGTATGAATTGTTTTAAAAAATGTGTACAGGGAGCAACTGGGTTGCTCAGTGGAATGAGAGCCAGGCCTAGAGATGGGAGGTCCTAGGTTCAAATCAATGCTTTGAGGTAAAAAGAAACTAAACTGGAGGTTCTATCCTGTTTTAAACAGAGGTTTGAAAGGAATAAGAGTAAATGCATTGAAATTCAGTTGTTTACATATTGAAAGATTACTAAAGGACTTAAAGTTATTTAGAAGTTGTGGAGTTCGAAGTAAAATTTATAGAGAATAATTTATTATGAAAGCTTCGATACATGCAAAATGTTAAATTGTGGTGATCTCACTTGTTAAAGAGAGATAAGAGACAAGATTTTAAGTCATAAAAACCTAAATCAAGCCAGGCAGCCTTAGAGTAAATTGCTCACAAGCAAACAGGAAGGAAAGAGAGAAATACTTTTAATTGTTTCACTTTGATACTTAGGAACTGATATAGCAACATAGTACATAAGTAAGATCTTAAAGAGTTTAAAGATGAGTATATTTTAATGTATACTTTAGAGGTTTTAAGGAGATGTTCAAGCAAGTAAAAGTTGATAGAAAAGTCATGGATATCTTGTAAAACAGTTTTTTGGTTTTTTTTAAAGCAGTATAGTTGTTATAGAGATGCAAATGGTGAACCACTGGGAGGCCCTTCTTGGGAATGAGGGGACTCCAGGCTTAGCTTGGAAGTAGGAAAGATTTATTGGTGGGATGGGATGGGTGGCCAGCAGGATAGCATGGGTGGAGCAGCTCTGGGGGGGGGGGTTGTCCTCCACAGCATACTATGGCAGCGTGAATGAAGCCACTGTCAGGAGTTGCCCCCCATTCCCCCTTTTCAAAAGTGTGGATGTGACTCCTTGCACTTGGGCATTCAGTGAGTGGGGGTCTGTCTGGGATCCTCAGCGTTTAGGCTATCAAGGTGTGGCCAGAGGTGTATCTCTTTTGTTACAGGGGAAGGAAGGGGGAAGGGAGTTTCTTTTTTCACAGCCTGCCTGGGCTGGGGGGTGCAGGGTTCCTGCCATCTCTGCACAATGCCCATGTTAATCTCAAGAAGACTGTTTTCCATCCTTATCTATCTTTCCATCATAAGAGGTTTAAAAATATAATAGGTTTATGTGTTTAAATTGATCAAAAAAATTTTGGGAGGGTTTAAAACGATCATAAATGGTTTTTCATCTCAGTGTATTAAAGTTGACTAACTTTATTATTATATTTGACTTCCTGGTCTTGAAAATAGATAAGCAACCTGCTTGTCAAAAAGCTTGCTTTAAGGTTTACAGTGCATAAAAGGTTTCAAATCTTGTAATTAGAAATAGGCCCAGTAATACTATACATGCTTTGTGATATTCCTTTAAATATGACTTTTATGTAAATTGTTGCTAAAGCATGTATTTAAGTATTGTTTGAATGTAAGCAAAAGCTCATTGTAAACTGGAAGGTACCATAGGTTTTTTCAATCCTCAGTGATTACCTCAGTTTGCCAATTTGTACTATGAACTTAATCTTATAATTGATGAGCACTATGCTAACGGTGCAGTGTCTCAATTCTTGGGAGTTATTGATTAGCATTTGAAGGGATACCAAATGGTATGTTTATTTTTGTGATGGTAACAGAGTGAGAGAAAGTGAAGAGGAATGTTGTGTTTGAATACAAAAGAGAGAGAGACTTGAATGTCCTGAGTATACAGATTCATTATAGGTAAATGGAAGTTGTGTTCTGCTTTTTAAGCAGAGGGTTTGAGGGGAAAAAGAGAGAGGAAAAAGGAGAGAGGAGAGATGAAAGAGAACAGATATGGAGGTGAAAGAGAATAGATAGATGTTCTACTCTTATAATTGGATCCTTGACCTAGGGATAATTTCTAAAATTAATGTACATGGTGTTGGAAAAGTCACAGGTTTTGTGACTAAAGTGTGATATGTTAATTATTGCCAAAATACGTAAGAATAACTGAGTGATCAGCCTGGTAGGGATGTGAAAGGCTTGTTTGAGGGTATGGAAATTGTTTCCAGACTTCTGCTTAGCAGAATTTCTCTGAGCTGTAATGGGTAAGACTTGTCTTTTAAGGAAGGAAAGGCTTCTGGGATCCAATGGTGATATAGTGCAAATGATAGAGAATGTTCTGTGATGGTTAGAGAGGCAATTCTAGGGCTCAACCTGGACTGGACCTCTTCTGACCATCTAGGCTACGAATCCTTGAGTGACAAGGATGGCATGAGCCAGTGACAGCTTTGGCCTGTGCATGGAGCCCCTCACTATGGGTCCCTTGGGACGTGAGGAAATGTTTTTCCTATCTGCCTTCCCTTTGTGGAGCAAGTTCCCATAATCAGCACTTAATGCAAGTTGTAAATTTTTCCATCTCCCCAAACAACCTATTAGGTTAACAATTGAAAATTATCAAATTGTTAGGGAACACACTTTGAGAAGTAGGTGAAGTTTAGTGATAGATGACTTGTAGCTCGCAGCCTTAATTTACCATAACTGAAGTTTGGATCTTGAGCATGGAAATAACCCAGGGCTTTCTGGATTTCCTCCAGAATCTAGGATGAAGAAATTTATCTGTAAAATGTTGTTGTTCAAGTATTTATAGATGCCACATTAATATGAGCTTTGCAAAAGGACATTCTTTATCAGAAATATCTCTGCAAACAACTTAGGAGTCAAATTTCCTACACGGATCAATTCCTGTCAGAGGATGATTTCTGGAGATAAAATATGTTAGCTTAAAATAAGATACCCAAATGTTAATGTTTAATATCAGTTTCTATTGTGCTAATTTTCTCTCTTTGTATCTGGTGTTCCAGTTTTTGCCCCAGTCCTAGGTTCTATCTTTCTGCTTTAGGGATGGATGCTCCCCCTTGTGACCTGTCTGCCAGTCTGGGGAAACAGTCCCTGGTCCCCAAGCCTTCAGGACCCTGGCATTTGCTGCAGAGACACCCCTGAAGACCCTGTACCCACAGCTCCTCCTCCTCCTGCTCTCCCTCTCAGAGATTCTACACCCCTTATCAGCTTGAAGTATCTACAGAAGATTGAAACCATCAGCCCTCTTTCCTTAGATATTTGGGGGGGTGGACGGCATGGGACATTGTGGGACATTGTGCCCCATAGACAGCATAGAACATTGTACCCCCAAAGTGAAAAGGTTTTCAGGCAAACTATAGGCAGGAAAATTCCTTTGCTTCCACTAGTGACCTTTGTCAAAGATCTTATCAACACTGTATAGCTTATGGTCCTTTGGCAACAATACTGGCTATCCCTCCCCACCCCCCCTTCCCTCTGTAATGACATTTAAGAATGATTTCTTTATGATCCAACTCCAGAAGTGGGGAATGTGGAACCTAGAGTCAGAATTAAAAATCCTGACCCCTGTATGACATTATGGTGAAATAGGATTATTCACAGGAATCCCAAACTTGCAGAACTCCAGTCTCCAGAGCCTGACCTTATCTACCTTGCAGACCTTCCCCATATCCACAGGATCTCTTCCTGCAGACATTCCCCTTATCTGCAGGATTTCCCAACCTAAAGACATTTCCCTACCCTGCCCCCTGCTGACTACTACTCTATAAAACTCAAGCCCAGGCACAGCTCAGGGTCACTCACCAACTTTAGATGGGAGACCCTAGCTCAAGCTGTTGTACCCAAATTTTAATACCTAACCCAGGTTCAATCGTGGCTGGAGGAAGAATCACACTGACAATGCAATATGCAAGA